>NC_092414.1:214832790-214965290 GCF_040894005.1 Engystomops pustulosus
TGTCATTGTAGAAGATGATTGATGTTTATTGATGTAAATGTTCAAGGTTAATGTTCACCATAAGCTTCTTCTGAAGATCTTTTTGCAAGTCGTTAGCACCAATATCATTTCAGCCATGATCAACATGCCTCGGAGGTTCAGAAATCTCTTGGTCAGAACCTGAAGGGTCTCATATTGAGTAGATTGCTAAAAGCTTGTCCATTGAGTCATCAATGGTTCTCCATAACATCTTGGGAGATGGTCATTTTACAAAGTTCAGCTCTTCAAGACCGTGGTTATGGACATTGAACGCATTGGCATTAAGATTCCACCAGCTTTAGTCATGGGGCCTCCAAGAGCTTCAGAAGTGCAGAAACAATTATCAAGGATCATCTACAACATCATAACTTATATTCTTGATCTCCATGAAAAAATATGCCTATAACTGTAGGACTAGTGTAACTCATGTATGTGATCTAAGGACATCATCACACAATGGATATCTCCTTGTTAATGAGAGACCTTTGTGCTTCGGGAAAAGCAGTCATACAGTATTTTAAGATTGATGTCCGATGTGTCCTCAACCATATATTGTCTCATTGTCATAACAATAAGATTATCCTTTGAAGATGCTCCTAGGTTTCAACCTGGTCCAAAGGTTTAGTTTCTAATAATATAACATTTGTTGACAGCTCTTGAAACCACAAGTGGAACGGAGAAGACGGGAACGAATTAACAGTTGTTTGGAGAAACTGAGAGTCCTCCTATCTGAAGTGATGAAGAATGAGGTGAGGATGGTGAGACCTGACTCCTCACATACATTTCTAAAATTCATTTTTATTTTTGAACCTAAAGTCTGAAGCTTGTAGGCACACATCTCGGGGCAACTGGGGAAAAGTTGTAAGGACTTAGCTCAGCTAATCACAATAAGTTCTGCTGATCATCTTAGGCTTGGGTGTCAAACTTAACTGCATCCAAGACCACATCAGCCTTGTGTTGCCTTCGAAGTGCCACCCTTTATTGTAGAACTGTAGATATCAGAAGGATATTAGTCATGCCCTCAAAAACCTGCCATTTAAGATCATACAAGGTGCTGGGCCACATATGGTCCACGAAAGGGGTTGTATTGTGATAACAAGTTAGGCCATATCCACAAGGCAGTGCCTAACTTGTCAGTCGGTGGGGGTCTCAGTGATTTGAACATGAGAACGGGGGTCTGTTGCACCCAAGCACCATAGATAAGAACAAAGCAAGTTTAGCATGTTCAACTGGCTGCTTCGGTCATGTTGGGTGCAACGGGGGGGGGAAATGGACCTCCGTTCTTGCAATCTGTGGGGATCCCATCACTGAGTTCCTCACCTGTGGATAGAGCCTAACTTGCTATCACCGGACAACCCCTTTAAGATTGCCACTTGGAATATAATATAAATGTTTTATTAGCTCTTCACCAAAATGAGAGGATGTGAATGTACATGTTCTAATGAAGAAGCTGCAAAATTATGTTTATTCATTTATATCTGTTTTCATTTTATTGTAGCAAAAATTTAAGAATCCAAAAATGGAAAAAGCAGAGATTCTGGAGTATACAGTGGACTTTCTTCAGTCCAAGATCAAATCAACACAGAAGTTCCACAAGGACCTCCAATCCATGGATTACCTGTCTGGCTTCCGGCAATGTCTTCAAACGACTGTGAACTTCATCACCCAAAACCAAGAGTTGTCTCCATCAAGCAAGGAATTTTTCACCCAACATTTGTCTTCTGCAAATCTTTACAAAATGTCCACTACAGTTTCCCAAAGATCTGAGCACCTTCATAGACTACTGGATCCCACGTCTTCTGAAACATCTAAACGGCACCATAACTACAGCCCTGCTGTAAACGGTGTTGATATCCAAAGTGACTGGCACTCTGACCAAACATATAGGTCGTGGAGACCGTGGCTATAAGAGGACAATCTCTATAGACACCTATATGGGCATTAGGGGTAACATTTGCATTAGAATCCTGAGGAGGTCCAAAGGTCTCAAAATCCAAACTGGTTCACAGTTAATGAAGGACCTATAAAAATAGTTGCCTTGAGTCATTGATGGTAGATCTTAATCTAATGATGTCTGAAGGATAGATCTTCAACATCATATCACTGGAAGTTCCACCCTCGGGACTCCAACTCGCGTGCTTTCTACTGAGCAGTGGAAGGGAATTGTAGCTTCTTCCTGAGACCAATGTATAGCCAACTACTAAGAAGATGGGAATCCGAGATAGAACCCACTTTGTTTTTTATGCATTGACAAATTTAGGGCTGACCAACTATGCTACTACAAATGACTCTCATGCCCCTGGAGGCCACATGATGACACCCTCATGAATTTACCCTCTACCCCTGCCCACAGGAAACGTAGAATTTAATCACCAACTGCAAATCAAACCGTTCCACCAAACCTAGACCACTAGATATTTATAAAAAGTTGTATACATGGGCCCCAGTCTTCATAGGACCCACCATGACACATACCCGGGGGTGTAACTTGAGGGGGTGCAGAGGGTGTGGTCGCAACCAGGCCCAATAGGCTTTGGAGGCCCATAAGGTCTCACTTTCCCATATGAGAAGATTAGTACTATAAACCATACATTATAGTCGGGGGCCTGGCACAAACTTTGCATTAGGGCCCATCAACTTCAAGTTACCCCACTGTATCAATGTCTTCTTTACTATCTCATACATATTAAATTTGCCCCTAAACCGGCACTTAAAATCCCTCTTTACCCCACGAGTGAGTCAGATCAAATCTGTGAGCATGGGTGTCGAGGGTCTACAAGATTATCATGCAACCTCCATGAAACGATTCATGGCCAGCCATTGTGAGGGCACTATCCAGCATATTGGACTACCAGGTAACTGTGACTCTCAAGGCACATGTGTAGTGTTGGAGAACATGGCTTTGACTTACATACACATGATCCTCTGATATGTTCAGGATATGTCTTCACAAACATGGACACTTACGTTAGAAACAACATGATCATAGTTCTCTATAAATTAAACTACTCTTAATAGGCCTCTATATAACTTGAGAGATTCAAGAGTTGGTCCCTTTACGATCAAGATCAAAGAGACACCAGCAGTCAATAATCCATCAATCTCATGATCATCCATTTTTTTTCAAACCTGAAATGGTTTTTTTGGCCCTTATGAGAATAATCTGCATGGGCCAAAATTTTCCTTGTGATAGAAGAAAGAAGGGTCGATAAGATTTGTTGGATTGTGGATGATGATGTCTGATGATGATTATTGGATTTGGTTGGACGAGGCTTGAGTTAACCAGCATGGAGTGAACATTGCTTAATCTTTCCAAGAACAGAGGTGGAGATGTGGTGTTCCAGTTATAAGTTGTCCACAAGAGTCTTCACTAAGTTATGGAGATGAAGTCTATAATGTACAATATTTTTAATAATTTTTATGATTTATATTAAATGTTTGATGGTTTGAAGAAAATAAATGATTTAAAGGAATAATAGCTTGGTCTGGGAGTTGAGAGAACTGCTATGTAGGAGCTTTGGTTTAGTCAACATTAGGACATTTAGTTAACAGGTAGGACTAATTAAAAGCTGGCTCTGCCAGGTCCTGTTGTGGCCCCTCAGCTCCGCTCATATTGTGGCTTCTCATCTCACCCTCGTATTGTGGCCCCACACCTCCTACTCACATTGTGGCCTCTCCTCTCCCTCTCATATTGTGGCCTCTCATCTCCACCTCGTATTGTGGCCCCACACCTCCTGCTCACATTGTGGCCCGTCATCCCCCCCTGATATTGTGGCCTCTCATCTCCTCATATTGTGGCTTCTCTCCTCTCCCTCTCATATTGTGGTCTCTCATCTCCCTCTCGTATTGAGGCCCCACACCTCCTGCTCACATTGTGGCCAATCATCTCCCCCTGATATTGAGGCCTGTCATCTACCCCTCATATTGTGGCGTCTCTCATCTCCCCCTCATAGTGTGGCCCCTCTTATCTTCTCCTAATATTGTGGCCTCTCACCTCCCGCTCATATTGGGGCCTCTCATCTCCCCCTCATATTGTGGCCTCTCATCTCCTCCTCATATTGTGGCCTCTCATCTCCCCCTCATATTGTGGCCCTATACCTCCTGATCATATTGTGGCATCTCATCTCCCCCTGATATTGTGGTCCCTCTCATCTCCCCCTCATATAGTGGCCCCACACCTCCTGCTCACATTGTGGCCTGTTACCTCCCCCTGATATTGAGGCCTGTCATCTCCCTCTCATATTGTGGACCCTCTCATCTCCCCCTCATATTGTGGCGTCTCTCATCCCCCCCTCATATTGTGGACCCTCTCATCTACCCCTCATATTGTGGCCTCTCTCATCTCCCCCTCATATTGTGGACCCTCTCATCTCCTCCTCATATTGTGGCGTCTCTCATCTCCCCTTCATATTGTGGACCCTCTCATCTCCCCCTCATATTGTGGACCCTCTCATCTCCCCCTCATATTGTTGTGTCTCTCATCTCCCCCTCATATTGTGGACCCTCTCATCTACCCCTCATATTGTGGACCCTCTCATCTACCCCTCATATTGTGGCGTCTCTCATCTCCCCCTCATATTGTGACCTCTCATGTCCTCATGTTGTGGCTTCACTACTCTCCCTCTCATGTTATGGCATCTCATCTCTTCCTCATATTGTGGGCCCCAGCAGAGCAACTTTGGAAATATATCTACCCCACCAGGTTCTCTAGGCCAGTAGGGGCCCCTCCTAGTTTTTTAATTAAAAATTGAAAGGGGTTGACTTAAGATTAACATCCACCACTTTGAGGAGCACCAATCAACCAAATATTCACCAAATCCAATATGATGACCTATTCTATAGATCTGAGGCGAATTCTGGAAATGTGATCATCTCTAGTAATTATACCGCATCTCTTAGTCTAAGATTGACTTATCATCATCTAAAAGGGTCTAAGCAAATGCTCAATAAAATACTTCTTGGAGTCTTCACCATTGGGACAGCATACTCGCACCTATCCAAGCATTTGGCCCTCGGGCAGCCACAGACAACAGGGCGAGACTGCTACTTCTATAGCTGTACCATCACATAGCGCACAGACAATTGCCTTAGGAACTGACCGTTTCTTCATCATATTGTATACAGCAGTGACACCTGCTGGCCGTGAGCGAGTATTTAAAAAAAATTGAAAAAGTAATTCTGGGGAAATTTAGTTCTTACGGTATCTCAGATATTCAGTTCACATAAACTTTTTGATGATGGTACATTCTGGTAATTCTGAATGGGGTTTTTATCATCATTTATAATTATTTTAAAGTAATATTTTTTTAAAAAATGTCTCAGAGGAACTGTTATTAAAAATAAAAAAAATGAAAGCCCTTTATGTGTCTTGAACAAAGAAGATCCACACGTCATACACTGATAAATTGTTCTGCTGGATATTTTTGGCTTTCAAATCCAAAATGTGTTTTTATTTAAAGGAAATCAACACCTGTAAAAAAGTAAAAAAACTCAAAGTCACTCCTCTTCATCTTGATCCTTCATTAATCTTGACACTCTGGGATCACCTAGAAAAGAAACTTATAATTAGTTGGCCGGAGCTTGGGAGAGGTAGGTGCAGGGGTGTGCACGATTAGCAGCCCGGAGTGCTGGACATCTTGTCCCGGTGCTCCAGTTAGCTAATTATAAGTTTCTTTTCTAGTTACTCCCAGCATAGGAGAGGTATGTGCAGGGGCGTGCATAATTAGCAGCCCGGAGTTCAGGACATCTTGTCCTCGCACTCAGTGCTGCTAATTATAAGTTTCTTTTCTAGGTGATCCTGGAGTGTCAAGACTAGTGGAGAACAGCACCGGGATCAAGACGAAGAGGAGCGGGGGTGAGTAACCGCAGTGTTTTTTTGGTTGATTTCCTTCAAAAAAATAAAAAAATAAATGAACAAAACAAGGCACTGCTGAGATTCGAACTCAGGATCTCCTGTTTACTAGACAGGCGCTTTAACCAACTAAGCCACAGCGCCGCACACCATTCAGGAGTCATGCTCAAAAATCAAACGTCTCAGTACGTGTGTGTCAAAATTTTTGTTAGCGTTTAGAAGGATGTTTTATACAGGAGAACAGAAAAAAATATTCTTAAAAACAGTGACTGCTTAATATTCAGGGATAGGTTACATAAAAATCATAACATTTTTAAACAAAAAAACTAAACCGCTAGAGCCAACTGAGTGGCAAAACAAATAATAAAGGCTACAGAAACGCAAGAAAGATTTAAAAAAAAAAAAAAGTTAAAAAAAAAAAAAACATTTAAAAAAAATTGTAACTCTCACTTGATATGGGTGAGCTGTGATGGCCGAGTGGTTAAGGCGTTGGACTCGAAATCCAATGGGGTCTCCCCGCACAGGTTCAAATCCTGTTCACAGCGTGACCTGGAAGACTAATTTTTAAAGTTTTTTTTGGAGAAAAAAAATGTGTAAATTTTATTAACGAATTAATGGAACACTCCAGTCACATCTAATTTATTGAATAATGAGTGGTGCCCGGCCTGAGGGGAGGAGCTCCACTTATGTTTTTTTTTTTTTTTGTATCCGTAGCACCTAGAGTCATACTCCTCTCTTAAGGCCCTGAACAAAGTATAATACAATGAATCGGCTGTGTCTGGAGTGTCCCTTTAAATAAAAATTCTAATAAATTTCATAATTTGAATGTCTCTACACAAAACAACTAGCTTTACCGAGTGCCAAAGAATAGTACATCAGTGGGATACCCAATGCTTACGACGATGCTCATTCATTATTTGCCTTCTACTCTTCGTTGGATCTTGATGACCAGACCTCTTCGATCTTCCTGATTGGCCATGTTGTACACACAGACAATGTTTCCGAGCACTTCCTTATTCAGCGTGCTCCTCACATCTAGAGAACGTCTCACTGGTTGTATTGTAACTTGACACCCGGCCAACAATCTCCCATGAACCAGGATGATTGTTGACCTCTGCACCTGCTGAACTTCCTGCCAGGATATAGGCCGTACAGGTGACTCCTCTCTGAACATCTGATATTTTACCTCAAAAAGTGACCAGTTCCAAAAACATCTTTGTCTGACATTATAAAATGGGGTTTAAAGATACCAATTTCGACTTTTTGTGTTGGAGGGGTCATGTTGGAGATGACCTGAAAGCCAGAAGAAGACAACGCATGGTTCTGAAGGTCACCTGATGTCTATGTGGTTAAGGGGTTGGACTCGAAATCCAATGGGCTCTCCCTGCACAGATTCTACTCCTGTTCACAGTGTAAAGTTGTCTTTTGCTGTAAGTAGCTCCGGTCTTGGATTCTTATTATGCAAATCAGTCCAATTTGCATATTTCTAAAGGGAAGTTTTGGCACAGAAGGAATTGCTGGACAATAAAAACAAAGGTAGGTGTGGCATGTGTAGGCCCAGCCCTAGTAGTTAGTTTAGGTAGGTAAATGGGGGTTATGGATTCCTTCTTAAAGGGGTTCTCAGGAGGTGGAAAAACATGGCTGCAGTCTTCCAAAAACAGCGCCTCACCTCACCATGGGTAGTGTGTGGTATTGCAACTAAGCTCCATTCATTTTCTATACAGCTGAGCTGCAGTACTGGCAGTAACCATGGTCAGGTGTGGCGCTGTTTTTGGAAGACTGCAGCCATGTTTTTCCACCTCCTGAGAACCCCTTTAAGGCCTTTCAGGCCTAGCATCTGCATATGTTGCCTGATTTTTGGTCCTACATACATGAGATGTACCAGAGGTCTGTGGCAGCACAAACCAACCACAAATTCAAGACACATAATGCTAGTAAAATAATAAATTATATCTTCAGTTATTCTTAACGTGGACAGTAATTGTAGATTGTTGGGTAAGCCCCAAAAATTATATTAATCTTATCTACTAAAACATTGCCTTACGACACGCTGTGAACAGGATTTGAACCTGTGCGGGGAGACCCCATTGGATTTCAAGTCCAACGCCTTAACCACTCGGCCATCACAGCTCATGACAAACCTAGTCTCACCAAAACTTTTTGTCTAAATACTTTGAGCGTACTACCTCCATCATGATCCCTTCAGTTCCCGAAGAGCCATTGACCTCTTACAAGCCGTACCAGGCCACTCCATTCCTTTACAATAGCCACTCAATATATGAAGATATTCTAAGTTCTCCAAAGCTTAAACAGAAAGATAAGATAAGATAAGTGGTCAACTGATTACACCCGGGTCAGAAGGCTCGGCAGGGGCAGACGCTGGCTATCATCCCACCCCTCTAGGAACATATTGTACAATTCAGTGAGATAGAAGTTCTCTAGATGTGAGAAGTAGAAGGGATGAGGAAATGCTCTGGAATATTTTAGGTTTCCGCTGAATAGTAATAGATCTCAGGATGGGGACCTATGGCCGGTAATAGATCTCAGGATGGGGATCTATGGCCGGTAAGTTTGGCCGGCTGCCTACCGGAACTGGAGGTTTCTGACTTGCAATTAACTTATAGGGAAACTTTCACTGTGATGTTTACTACAACAAAATTATTTTGGAGCAAAACGCCTAATGGGAATAATCTATTGGAGTAAGAAAAAAATAAGGTCCCACCGAGATTTGAACTCGGATCGCTGGATTCAGAGTCCAGAGTGCTAACCATTACACCATGGAACCTTCCATTCTGCCGGTTGTGCACTCTTTTGAATTTTGGTTATTTGTTGTGTGATGGTTGAAAAACATGATGACCTTCTTCCAAAAGAAGCACCACCTGTCCATGGATAGTGCCGGTACCGTAGCTCATGCCATGCTCATGCCACTCCTGCCATTGATTTTATTTCCCGGTAGCTCCTTCCATGCCAAAAGTTAACGTAGCAAAGCGCGGACTTCACAGCTATCACAACTCCAGAGCCTGTGGTGGCATCATTAATTTATTGTCTACTGTGGGGGCACTGCTACTATATTGGACCCTGTGGGGGCGCCATTTAAATATTGGGTGAACTGCTCACTCATTTCTCCAGGACTTCTTCCAAGCTGCACCAATTCTCTGGAATGCCCTTCCAACCTACAAAATTTCAAACCACCAAACCTTCCCCCTAAGTTGTTGTGGGGGTTGTCCACTTTTTGCAAATAATTGATATTGTTATACAATTTTCCAATATACTTTCTGGATTGATTCCTCGTGGTTTTCTAGATTTGTGCTTCCTTCTGCAGTAATGTGTGTGGTAGCGTGGCCGAGCGGTCTAAGGCGCTGGATTAAGGCTCCAGTCTCTTCGGGGGCGTGGGTTCGAATCCCACTGCTGCCAATCTTTTTATTTTACACATTTTGATAACGTCACGGGTCCAAAAGTTTCTGAAAATCAAAGAAATATGTTAGACCAAAGCAGAATGTACTAGAACAGAGAAATAATCCTACATGTAGAGAAATATCGGAAGCCTCGTAGGTGTCGTGTATTAGCGCCCATCAACACGTTTCTTTTTGGTATCAAAAATCATGGAAAAAAGAATAGTAAAACAGATCTCCGTCCTAATGGTGAAACTGGCTTTGGCCGTAAGTTGTTGTGGGAGGCGTCCAATTTCAGCAAATATTATATATTATATTATATTATCTACTATAGAAACTTCTATGTTCACTTCCAGTGGATAGAAATCTGATGTCACATACACGACCGCTCATAAGTTTCGGGTCATCCAGACAGTTTAGTGTTTTCCATGAAGACTCATAATTTTATTTTTCAGACGAGTTGCAAAATGAATAGAAAATATATTCCAGACTATGACAAGGTTTGCAATAATTTCTTTTCATTTGAAACACATAGACCCCATTATATATGTACTGTCCAGAAGTTCCCCCTATATATCTACTGTCCAGCACATAGACCACCTTATATATGTACTGTCCAGAAGCCCCCCCTTATATATGTACTGTCCAGACACCCCCCTTATATATGTACTGTCCTTCAGGAGCCCCCTTATATATGTACTGTCCAGAAGCCCCCCCTTATATATGTACTGTCCAGAAGCTCCCCCTTATATATGTACTGTCCAGACACCCCCCTTATATATGTACTGTCCAGAAGCTCCCCCTTATATATGTACTGTCCAGAAGCCCCCCCTTATATATGTACTGTCCAGACACCCCCCTTATATATGTACTGTCCTTCAGGAGCCCCCTTATATATGTACTGTCCAGAAGCCCCCCCTTATATATGTACTGTCCAGAAGCTCCCCCTTATATATGTACTGTCCAGAAGCCCCCCCTTATATATGTACTGTCCAGAAGCCCCCCCTTATATATGTACTGTCCAGAAGCCCCCCCTTATATATGTACTGTCCAGACACCCCCCTTATATATGTACTGTCCACAAGCTCCCCCTTATATATGTACTGTCCTTCAGGAGCCCCCTTATATATGTACTGTCCAGAAGCTCCCCCTCATATATGTACTGTCCAGAAGCCCCCCCTCATATATGTACTGTCCAGAAGCCCCCCTTATATATGTACTGTCCAGAAGCCCCCTTATATATGTACTGTCCAGAAGCCCCCCCTTATATATGTACTGTCCAGACACCCCCCTTATATATGTACTGTCCAGAAGCTCCCCCTTATATATGTACTGTCCTTCAGGAGCCCCCTTATATATGTACTGTCCAGAAGCCCCCCTTATATATGTACTCTCCAGAAGCCCCCCTTATATATGTACTCTCCAGACAACCCCTTATATATGTACTGTCCAGCACATAGACCCCCTTATATATGTACTGTCCTTCAGGAGCCCCCTTATATATGTAGCGTCCGTTATATATGTACTGTCTCCATGAGTTGTTGTGGGGTCGTTCAGCAAATAATTGATATTGTTTGTGTAATCAAAAGTTATACAATTCTCCGTTATACTTTCTTACTTAATTCCTTGCGGTTCCGTGGTTCTCTTGTGTGGCAGCCTCCATCCGCTGCTCCTATCAGATGGTAGCGTGGCCGAGCGGTCTAAGGCGCTGGATTTAGGCTCCAGTCTCTCTGGAGGCGTGGGTTCGAATCCCACCGCTGCCAATCCTTTTCCTTTACTTATCTTGCGAAATGGTGAAACTGACTTTGGCCAGAAGGTGTGGGGGGGCGTCCACTTACAGAAAATAATTGATATTGTTTGTGTGAGCAAAAGTTATGCAATTTTGTAATATACTTTCTCGGCTAATCCCTCATGGTTTTCTAGATCTCTGCTTGCTGTCCTAATATAGAAGCTTCTATGTTTACTTCCAAAGGATAGAAATCTATCCCTGGTCATGTGATGTCATACAGGTGCACGGCTCCTTATATCCCTGGTCATGTGATGTCACACAGGTGCACGGCTTGTTATATCCCTGGTCATGTGATGTCATACAGGTGCACGGCTCCTTATATCCCTGGTCATGTGATGTCACACAGGTGCACGGCTTGTTATATCCCTGGTCATGTGATGTCACACAGGTGCACGGCTTGTTATTTCCCTGGTCATGTGATGTCACACAGGTGCACGGCTCCTTATAACCCTGGTCATGTGATGTCACACAGGTGTACGGCTCGTTATATCCCTGGTCAGGTGATGTCACACAGGTGCACGGCTCGTTATATCCCTAGTCATGTGATGTCACACATGTGCACGGCTTGTTATATCCCTAGTCATGTGATGTCACACAGATGCACGGCTCCTTATAACCCTGGTCATGTGATGTCACACAGGTGTATGGCTCGTTATATCCCTGGTCAGGTGATGTCACACAGGTGCACGGCTCGTTATATCCCTAGTCATGTGATGTCACACAGGTGCACGGCTTGTTATATCCCTAGTCATGTGATGTCACACAGATGCACGGCTCCTTATAACCCTGGTCATGTGATGTCACACAGGTGTATGGCTCGTTATATCCCTGGTCAGGTGATGTCACACAGTTGCACGGTTCATAATATCCCTGGTCATGTGATGTCACACAGGCGCACGGTTCATTATATCCCTGGTCGTGTGATGTCACACAGGTGCACGGTTCATTATCTACCAGGTCATGTGATGTCACACAGGTGCACGGTTCATTATATCCCTGGTCATGTGATGTCACACAGGTGCACGGCTCATAATATCCCTGGTCATGTGATGTCACACAAGTCACTATATTCCTGGTCATGTGATGTCACACAGGTGCACGGTTCATTATCTACCAGGTCATGTGATGTCACACAGGTGCACGGTTTATTATATCCCTGGTCATGTGATGTCACACAGGTGCACGGCTCATAATATCCCTGGTCATGTGATGTCACACAGGTCATTATATCCCTGGTCATGTGATGTCACACAGGTCATTATATTCCTGGTCATGTGATGTCACACAGGTCATTATATTCCTGGTCATGTGAGAGCAATGAAAACTGTATGATATCATGAACTTTGCACTTGTGTGACATCTCATGACCAGGAATATAACAAGCCATGCACCTGTGTAACCGTGGACAAATTTCTATCCACTGGAAGTAAACATAGAAGTTTTCTGCAGAATGAAAGCAAGCAGAGATCTAGGAAACCATGAGGAATTAATACAGTTGAAAATTGGATAACTTTTCATTACACAAACTCAGTTATTTCCTGAAAGTGGACAATCCCTCTAAGGTTTGCCTCTAGGGTTCCTGGAGATTTTTTTTTATAGTTTGATTTAAGACGATGGGTTAACTACAATATATGTATAATATAATGTTATACGAGAAGATGCAAAAAAAAATAAGGTCCCACCGAGATTTGAACTCGGATCGCTGGATTCAGAGTCCAGAGTGCTAACCATTACACCATGGAACCTCCCTGCTGCACCATCAGTGGATTGAACCACTGCCGAATACTAAGATATGTGTAACATCTTGGGTAGTTACACATAGATATCACATCATATTTTTAAAAAGATGATTGGATATATCGCATGGATGTAGGTTACAAATAAGGCTACATGCACACACATGTATGGGGGATGTATATACGTCCGATATACGTCCCCCATACAGTTCTATGGGCTCACGGCCCTGTACGGCACCGTACCGCTCCGTAGCCCGGGAAAAGATAGGACATGTCACTGGAGATCACAATTTCCTAAATGTCAGGTCATCGTGACGTCCTATGTGACTATATCCAAACATATATAAAACAGCAGCATTTTAAGTTTATTGGGGTTAATCTGGTTGTGTGGCTCCAAAGTGACTGAAACCCTCTGGCACCAGGTTGTCCACATGAAGGCCAAAGGGGTGACCCTATCAGCCGTGGCAAAAGAAGTTGGTTGTTCCAAGTCTATGATTTCTAGAATATTTCATCTTTACAACATCACAAACTCATTTAAGTCCCCCCAAGAAGGCCGGTCACCCCCGAAAGCCAAGTGTAAGAGAGGACAGGATAATGCAGGAGAATCTCCATGGGGAATCGTTTCATCACTGCAGATGGAATTGCTGCCAGTTCTGCACTGACCAGGGTAATGACCTGTCTCCATGTTTAAGAGTAATTGTACTGTAAGCCAACTCTGCAGTGGCCAAACTTCTCAAAACTGGAGTAGTTTGCACCTGAAACTCTATGCACCCCATTTATTGAAGGTTTTGCACCCTTTTTAGGCAATCCAAAAAAAGGGGCATGTCCTCAGAGAGGGGCATGACTGGACAGAAAATGCAATATTGTGGCGCAGCAAACTAAACCAACTTAGGAGGTGCAAAGCACGACTCGCTAGTCTTATACTGCACTAGATTCATCATCAAGGATCAGACACATCGATTAATCTGGCCTAGCAGAGATCAGTCTAGTTCTACTCTGCACTAGCCTAAAGATCATTACATCCATATATCTCTCCCATTATGTTCGCCAACAGACTGGGGAAAGACTTAAACTAAAGTGTGTAAAGAAGTCAGTGACAGGTGGTGGAGGAAGTGTCATGGTTTGGGGAATGTTTCCTGCAGTAGGAGTTGGACCTCTCATACAGCTACATGTATCAGAACCTTCTTCAACAACACATGGTTCCTTCCTTGGGTTTTTATGCAGGACAATGCATCAAATGTTCATCAATAGAGATAACATTATTTTTTGAAAAATTACATTGTTCTCTAATTTTGATCTCCAGTATATATATATGAAACATTCCATTAATATAGCTGAACAGTTATCCTACTAGAGATTACTCTAGTGAGTGCTCTAAGTAACACTAAGCAATACTCGATTTCATAGAACAGACCTATCACTTATGTTACTTGCAATACTCTTGCATCTCCAGTAGATGGTGTTATACTCTACGGCAGTTTGCAGCAGCACAGGTATGGAAGCCTGGGAGAGTCATATTCACATTACAAGCTTGAATTCAACCAATCTCATGTCTGATTGATTCTTAGCTTCTTCTTAAATTGGACTTTTCTTACTACACTGGGAACTTCAGGAAAGATGAATAAATATCATATTGTATCATTGTTTCTGTCATCTCATTAAAAAAAAAGGGATTAAGAGTTTTTGACTTGAACACTCAGTATATCTTCCTCTTTTCTAGGTACCGAATATATAATGATGAGTGGTTTCTCCGTAAGTAAAATATTATTTTCCAACATAAATGAACTGGAGACATTTCCTGAAAGATGATCTTTGTTGAGGCCGTAGCAAGGGGTTATGGAGGAGGCCGATTTTGTAATGGATTTCTAGTGTAGTGAAAATATACTCTTCTTTACATGCAATCCCTTTTACTATGTTGATATGCTGGCTGGGGGGAAGGGATTCGCGTTTTCCCAACGTGTTACCCGAATATTTCCTATTTGCGTTGATTTACCCTGTATTGCCCCGGGATTTTGGCACACGCGATCGGATTGTGGCGCATCGGTGCTGGCATGCACGCGACGGAAATAGGGGGGCGTGGCCGAACAAAAACCCGACGGATTCGGAAAAACCGCCACATTTAAAAAAAAGTGTTGCGGAGCTTGCACTTACCTTCACTAGGAATAGGCCGGTGGACTTGAGTGCATTCCGGGGAACTTCACCGCAGCAGCGCCACCTGGTGGACGTCGGAGGAACTGCCTTAATGAATCCCGGCCGGACCCGAATCCACCGCAGAGAACGCGCCGCTGGATCGCGAATGGACCGGGTAAGTAAATCTGCCCCATTGAGTTAACAATCATGCGAAATGTCACGTGTGAATTGTCATGGGTGCCCACGTGATCCATGTCACGGATCGCGGGCACACCCATGCCCCTCTCCATGGTGTGGCTCCTCCTGGCCAAAACTCTCTTCTCCACACTCCTGCTCCCATCTGGCTTAGCCCACGTGCGCATCCCCACTTCCTAGGGAGCACGCGCACTGGCACTCAATGATTTAAAGGGCCAGCGCACTGCTGATTCGTGTTTGCACTTCCGGGTTTCCTTAAAGGCCGGCTGTTCCCATGATTCCCTGCTGGATCTTGGAGCTTATGGTGAGAAGAGAAAGCTTCCTTGTTTCCTGTGCCCTTTCCTTCCTTGTCCTGATCTCCCGTTGCTGACCCTGTATCCGAACTTTGACCTTGTATCTCTGCCGCCTGCCCTGACTTTGTGCCTCGACTTATACCACGAGACAGCCCGCTGAATTTGTACCTTGGCTGCCACTGCGGGCTAGTCGCACGTGTGGAACGACCTGGTGGCACCCCGTTGCAGCAAGACCATGCCACTTTGCGTGGTCTTGCAACCTCCCGCGGTGGACCAGAGGGTCCACTGACCCCGAACCCTGACATGAATGTTGCCTTAGAGGGGAATTCTTCATCCAATACATTACACTGTGGTTTTCTAATCAGCAGTAGCACCTCATGTGGTGAGTAGTAGCTGCAGATAGTCACACAGAGCTCCCACTTATGTGTCTTCTCCCCGGGTCTCTTGTCCTGTTGTACTTTGATTGCTTGGGACATCAGATAAGATATGACTTACTTTACCTTATGCCACATTTTAGATGACCCTGTGTTCTTTTCTTTTTCTAAAAATACCCATAAAAATACTTCCCCATAAAGTAGAGGACATAGCGAGAGGAGGTAGTGTGGCCAAATGATCTAAGGCTCCAGATGCTCGGGGGTGTGGATCCGAATCCCACTGCTGCCAAGCTTTTGCCATTTATTTAGAGCGGTTGGTGCCATAATACGGCAAAATATAAAATGTCCTATATTATTCTGTGCAACCATCTGACTCCGTCACAGTGCAGTGAGACAGAGTGTGCTCATGGAATTGGGTGCCATAGACTTCCACAAATTGTGCAGCTGGATAACGGTCGCCCTTATGTTTGTCTGAATGAGACCTTCATCGGCAAAACAATTATTTGGCAATATATGATCTAATCTATTCACAGATTGAGCAGTATGTGACTTACCTTTACGTCTTGTGAATCCTACGTTAATCTCCACCAGGTCAGACCTGGGCTGAACAGACAAAGTCAGGCCAGAAACAGTAGATGCTGAGAGGAATTTTAAGACTGGAGTCTTAATAAATCCCCCCCCCTACTGAGTTGAGTATCAATGATTTGTGTTTGGTCCATTTAATCTTGGTAGAATGGCCCTTCTTCGAGCAAGGTGGGGGAGGATTTTTCAAATCTTGCGTAATCCATGAAATAGTCCTAATTCCTGGTGCACATCCAGGAATTGCCACTATTTCCCCCTTATGCCATCTCAACGAATATGAAAACTTATGTTATACCGGGCCACCAGGTCTTTTCTTGCGTTCAATCCAGAAAACATGCCGGATAGAAGACCTCAACAAGTCTTATAGTTTTTTTTCTCCGAATGAGACGAGGTTGACCATGTGCACGTGCGGCGCTGTGGCTTAGTTGGTTAAAGCGCCTGTCTAGTAAACAGGAGATCCTGAGTTCGAATCTCAGCAGTGCCTTGTATTTTATACACGGGTTAGACAATCAGAACGTTGTCTATGATATCATTCGGAATGGTTGGGTTTAGTTCCTTGTAACTGAATTGTAAAATTATTTTCCTGCCGCAGTCTCAGGCCACACAGAAGGTAAAAGACTGCTCCTCCTCTTTGTCACATTTACCTCCACCATAAAAGCATTTGATCAATTATTACATGTTTCATTAATATCAAGGGCTTGGCCAGTGCTGATAATTATATTCCCTCGTCAGGGGTTTTGGCTTACAAATTATATGTATTTTCTTTTTGTCAAATGGAATATATTTGGATGATGAGATGCAAAAAAATCACCAAAAATCAAAGAAATCGGATAAGAATCCATCTCGTTATTTTATTATTAATATTATTTATTTTTTGGGAAAGGGGTTGATCAACTGTCCTTAGGATAGAGAGAAGAAGGAAAAACATCTTCACAGTGCAGACAGTGGCCAAACATGAGAGAGGTCTTCTCCAGGCCAAACATGAGAGAGGTCTTCTCAAAGCCAAACATGAGAGAGGTCTTCTCCAGGCCAAACATGAGAGAGGTCTTCTCCAGGCCAAACATGAGAGAGGTCTTCTCCAGGCCAAACATGAGAGAGGTCTTCTCCAGGCCAAACATGAGAGAGGTCTTCTCCAGGCCAAACATGAGAGAGGTCTTCTCCAGGCCAAACATGAGAGAGGTCTTCTCCAGGCCAAACATGAGAGAGGTCTTCTCCAGGCCAAACATGAGAGAGGTCTTCTCAAAGCCAAACATGAGAGAGGTCTTCTCCAGGCCAAACATGAGAGAGGTCTTCTCCAGGCCAAACATGAGAGAGGTCTTCTCCAGGCCAAACATGAGAGAGGTCTTCTCCAGGCCAAACATGAGAGAGGTCTTCTCCAGGCCAAACATGAGAGAGGTCTTCTCCAGGCCAAACATGAGAGAGGTCTTCTCCAGGCCAAACATGAGAGAGGTCTTCTCCAGGCCAAACATGAGAGAGGTCTTCTCCAGGCCAAACGTGAGAGAGGTCTTCTCCAGGCCAAACGTGAGAGAGGTCTTCTCCAGGCCAAACATGAGAGAGGTCTTCTCCAGGCCAAACGTGAGAGAGGTCTTCTCTAGGCCAAACGTGAGAGAGGTCTTCTCCAGGCCAAACATGAGAGAGGTCTTCTCCAGGCCAAACATGAGAGAGGTCTTCTCCAGGCCAAACATGAGAGAGGTCTTCTCCAGGCCAAACATGGGCGTACGACCTGCGGCTATTGCAGTTGGCTCATATTTAGGGATCTTAAAAAAAAAATACCTCCATATTCGGGAGCCCATTAAAATACAAGGGGCCGAGTTCTATCTGTTGAGACAATATCCAGCACACATCCAACATATACATCTGTGGGCATGAGGCCTTTTACACAGTGATGACCAGTGCCCGATAAACCCCATTGAGGATTTTGGGGTGCAGAAAAAAGAAATGCAAAAACGGAAAAGGGCTATGTCCTTAAAGGAAGCCTACCACCATGGATATACCGATAAAGGATAATGCATGTAAGGATAGGATAGGTAGGATAGGTAGATCCAGTGGTAGGTGCCTGTAATGTATGTAAGGATAGGATAGGATAGGTAGATCCAGTGGTAGGTGCCTGTAATGTATGTAAGGATAGGATAGGATAGGTAGATAGGTAGGATAGGTCGATCCAGTTGTAGGTGCCTGTAATGTATGTAAGGATAGGGTAGGTAGGATAGGTAGGATAGGTAGATCCAGTGGTAGGAGCCTGTAATGTAAGTAAGGATAGGATAGGATAGGTAGATCCAGTGGTAGGTGCCTCTAATGTATGTAAGGATAGGATAGGATAGGTAGATAGGTAGGATAGGTAGATCCAGTGGTAGGTGCCTGTAATGTATGTAAGGATAGGGTAGGTAGGATAGGTAGGATAGGTAGATCCAGTGGTAGGTGCCTGTAATGTATGTAAGGATAGGATAGGATAGGTAGATCCAGTGGTAGGTGCCTGTAATTTATGTAAGGATAGGATAGGTAGATAGGTAGGATAGGTAGATCCAGTGGTAGGTGCCTGTAATGTATGTAAGGATAGGATAGGCTAGGTAGATCCAGTGGTAGGTGCCTGTAATGTACGTAAGGATAGGATAGGTAGATCCAGTGGTAGGTGCCTGTAATGTATGTAAGGATAGGATAGGATAGGTAGGATAGGATAGGATAGGTAGGATAGGTAGATGCAGTGGTAGGTGCCTGTAATGTATGTAAGGATAGGATAGGTAGGATAGGTAGATGGGGTGGTAGGTGCTTGTAATGTATGTAAGGATAGGATAGGTAGGATAGGTAGATAGGGTGGTAGGTGCCTGTAATGTATGTAAGGAGAGTCCTTTTTAGGGCTAATCCTTTAGTCCCCTTTATCTTTTTTAATCTTTAATTGTGATAATATGCTAATTTACCAAAGAGGCTACGGGGGCGTGGAGTAGCCGGATCTACGTTAATAGGTAGATCCATGGTGGTAAGTTTCCTTTAAGTGATTAAGGGCAATATCTCAATGGTCCAAAAGTATAAACCCTTACCCCAAAATGGAGTCAATTTTAGTTGCATAAAACAGGGATTGCAGTGAAATGGTCAGTGGTGATGTCACATCGGGGCCTTGAAGGTAGGTTAGGAATCACTATGAAGGTTCTCTGCAGAATTCCGTTAGATGTTGGACTCCACTGATCTTCATGCTGAGAGGAAAATCAAAAGACATGGGAGTCCGTGAGTGACCTCGTGGCGCAACGGTAGCGCGTCTGACTCCAGATCAGAAGGTTGCGTGTTCAAATCACGTCGGGGTCAGTGGTTCTTTTGCTCATTGTGTCTGTTGGTTATTAGCGCCTGATACATCTTTAGAAAGTCACATGTTTTGGTGCAATCCCATAAAAAGTTGTGATTATTTGTCCAAATAACTGTAACTTTTTAATGCAGTTGCACAAAAATTAAGACACTGTCACGCAAAGCGCTTTGATATCCGTTTAGAAGCGGAACCAAAACAAAAGTTTTCCATTTTTTCAGTGTTGCACCTGATTTGCCATTAGTTTCGAGAATTTTGACTTATATGAAAATGTCACAATTTGGGGGCAAATCCGTTAGTCACACTACTCACTACTGGTATCATTCATGGCAAACAATGTCAAGCATTACATACAGGGCTGTTTTCAGGTTGTTGCTAAAATTATTAACCCCTTTGCGCACCTGGACGTAATAGAATGTCCCTGTGGGAAGATACTTCCTGCATGGGGACGTTCTATTACGTCCTGCTTCTGGCACCGGCTCACAAACGGCCACCGGCTCCTTCCCTTCTGCACCTCGCTGTGCGCCCATTAAACAAGTAACGACCACATGTGGGGGGTCTCTGTACTCGGGAAAAATTGCAGAACAAATTGTATGGTGTGATTTCTCTTTATCTTTTGGAAATGTGTAAATTTTAGGGCTAAATGAACGTATAACCGGCACAATTTGACCATTCAAAATTTCACCTCCATTTTGATTCAATTACTATGAAGATCTCAAGGGGTTAACAATCTTACTAAAAGCTGTTTCTGAAAGTTTGAGGGGTGCAGATTTGAAAATGGGTTGGTTATATAGGGGGGTTTTGATGCTAAATATGTAAAATTTCATTCAAAACTGTATTTATCCCCAAAATGGTCAATTTTGAAAATACGGAAAATCGCTATTGGATTTGTAAGCCGCGTGACATCAAAATAAATTATCCAGACCTTTCCAAAATGATGAAAATGTAAAGTAGACAAATGGGAAATGTTATTCAGCAATTTATTTAGGTGGTAAATCGATCTGCCTGAAAACTCAATGATTTTGAAATTCGAAAATGGAAATTTTTTCAAAAAATTCATAATTTTTTTTTCTTGAGTTATCAGCCAAAAAACAACATGTGAGGAAAAAACAATCTCAGAATCGCTTTGATAAGTAACAGTGTTCAAAAGTTATAACCATATGAAGCGACGCAAGTGAGAATCCCAAAAACGGGGTCGAGCCTTAAGCTGTAAAATGGCTGCGTCCTTAAGGGAGCATTAAAAATGCATGTGTTTTTGTATTTGTCTGGTTGAAATGTGTTTTTATTCAGTTCAGTTCAGTGTAAGGGTGAAGACACACGTGGCGTTTTTAGGCCGTTTTTAGGAGGAGCTTGACTAGATCACATATGTCTTTCCGCTGAAACGCACGATATAAACATGAATTCTGTTGGGTCTTTCCCTCTGCTCCTCAGACAATTCTTTCCCTCTTTTCAATTGGCTAATTAGGCTCAATTACTCTCCTTTAACGGATCTCCTATAATACCCGTAAGAAACGGGTCATGCTGAAGACTGGTGGTGAACGCCCAAGCCGAATATTGTGGCAGCCAATGCGGTCGGAGGCTTTTACATATAAGACCTGTTCATTGCAAACGGGGTGTCACTCAAGGTAGCGTGGCCGAGCGGTCTAAGGCGCTGGATTAAGGCTCCAGTCTCTTCGGGGGCGTGGGTTGGAATCCCACCGCTGCCAAAGGTTTTGTTAACTTTTACCTTTATGTGCAGTACAACATTTCATCATGATGTGCTAAAGGTTGCAAGCGGAGGGTTAACAGAGCCTTCCCCATACATTGCTATATCATACCACTGATACCTGGCAAGCACCAACCTTTGCACAGACAAACCCATCAGTGGCACCAAAATAATGTTGGAGCCGATCGAATACTGCTCATCAGTTGTCATAACAGTTAGAAGTTTCATGGAGTCGCCCAAGTTTGTCCTGCAGCCTGGTCTGCAACAGTGTGCCAGAGGCAGACTGTTACGGATCAGCAATATATATATATATATATATATATATATATATATATATATATATATATACTGCAATACAGTTGTAGTATGTTAGGTATCAACGTGTCCCAAAATGTTCGATCTATCAACATATAAAAAACATGACCTCATACATCTCATAGAGATATTTAGATGGCACTCGATGACTTTAGATGACCATCAATAAATGCAGAGGACCCAAGAGAACCATAGATGACTATTGAGATCCCTAGAGTTCCATAGATGACTACAGAGAACCATAGAGTACCACAAATGACTACGATGAATATGCAGGACTCTAGATGACCATCACTAAATACAGAGGACCCAAGAGAACCATAGATGACTACAGAGGACCCAAGAGTACCATAGATGACTACAGAGGATTATAGAGTACCATAGATAAGTAAAGAGGACCATAGAGTACCATAGATGACTACAGAGGATTATAGAGTACCATAGATGACTACAGAGGATTATAGAATACCATAGATGACTACAGAGGATTATAGAATACCACAGATGACTATGCAGGAATATGCAGGACTCTACATGACCATAGATGATTTTAGAGGAACTTAGATTATTATACATGTCTATTAGAACCCTAGAACACGATAGATGAATATGAGGGACCATAGAGGATCATAGATTACTATAGAGAACCATAGAGTATCACAGATTAATCAGATGAAGATACAGGACTCCAGATCACCACAGATGAGCATAGAGGACCATAGAGAATGATAGATGACTACAGAGGACCATAGCGTACCAAAGATGACTACAGATGATTATAGAGAACCATAGATGGCTACAGAGGATTATAGAGTACCATAGATGAGTACAGAGGACTATAGAGTACCATAGATGAGTACAGAGGATTATAGAGTACCACAGATGACTACAGAGGATTATAGAGTACCACAGATGACTACAGAGGATTATAGAGTACCATAGATGAGTACAGAGGATTATAGAGAACCATAGATGACTACAGAGGATTATAGAGTACCATAGATGAGTACAGAGGACTATAGAGTACCATAGATGAGTACAGAGGATTATAGAGTACCACAGATGACTACAGAGGATTATAGAGTACCATAGATGAGTACAGAGGATTATAGATAACTACAGAGGATTATAGAGTACCACAGATGACTACAGAGGATTATAGAGTACCATAGATGAGTACAGATGATTATAGAGTACCACAGATGACTACAGAGGATTATAGAGTACCATAGATGAGTACAGAGGATTATAGATGACTATAGAGGATTATAGAGAACCATAGATGACTACAGAGGATTATAGAGTACCATAGATGACTAAAGAGGACCATAGAGTACCATAGATGACTACAGAGGATTATAGAGTACCATAGATGAGTACAGAGGACTATAGAGTACCATAGATGAGTACAGAGGATTATAGAGTACCACAGATGACTACAGAGGATTATAGAGTACCATAGATGAGTACAGAAGATTATAGATGACTATAGAGGATTATAGAGTACCATAGATGACTATAGAGGATTATAGAGTACCATAGATGACTATAGAGGATTATAGAGTACCATAGATGACTACAGAGGATTATAGAGTACCATAGATGAGTACAGAGGACCATAGAGTACCATAGATGACTACAGAGGATTATAGAGTACCACAGATGACTACAGAGGATTATAGAGTACCATAGATGAGTCCAGAGGATTATAGAGTACCATAGATGACTAGAGAGGATTATAGAGTACCACAGATGACTACAGAGGATTATAGAGTACCACAGATGACTACAGAGGACCATAGAGTACCATAGATGAGTACAGAGGATTATAGAGTACCACAGATGACTACAGAGGATTATAGAGTACCACAGATGAGTACAGAGGATTATAAAGTAACATAGATGAGTACAGAGGATTATAGAGTACCACAGATGACTACAGAGGACCATAGAGTACCATAGATGAGTACAGAGGATTATAGAGTACCACAGATGACTACAGAGGATTATAGAGAACCATAGATGAGTACAGAGGATTATAGAGTACCACAGATGACTACAGAGGATTATAGAGTACCACAGATGAGTACAGAGGATTATAAAGTAACATAGATGAGTACAGAGGATTATAGAGTACCACAGATGACTACAGAGGACCATAGAGTACCATAGATGAGTACAGAGGATTATAGAGTACCACAGATGACTACAGAGGATTATAAAGTACCATAGATGAGTACAGAGGATTATAGAGTACCACAGATGACTACAGAGGATTATAGAGTACCATAGATGAGTACAGAGGATTATAGATGACTATAGAGGATTACAGAGTACCATAGAGTACCATAGATGACTACAGAGGACCATAGAGTACCACAGATGACTAAGGTGAATATGCAGGACTCTACATGACCATAGATGATTTTAGAGGAACTTAGATTATTATACATGTTTATTAGAACCCTAGAACACGTTAGATGAATATGGGGGACCATAGAGGATCATAGATTACTATAGAGAACCATAGAGTATCACAGATTAATCAGATGAAGATACAGGACTCCAGATCACCACAGATGAGCATAGAGGACCATAGAGTATGATAGATGACTATAGAGCACCACAGAGTACCATACATGACTACAGAGGATTATAGAGTACCATACATGACTACAGATGATTATAGCATAAGATAGATGACTATAGAGCACCCCAGAGTCTCTAAATGACTCTAGACGACCAAAGATGATTATATAGGGGCAGAGAGTGCAGTGTCCTTCAGGCAAATGGAGCATCCTGAGGAGGAGCTGGTGGTCCAAAGTATCAAACGCTGCCAAGAGACCCAGAAGAACTAGGAGAGAATAGTGCCCTTTGGATTTAGCAGTGAGGAAATCATCAGATACTTTAGAAAGAGCAGTTTCAGTAGAGTGCATGGAGCGGAAACCAGATTGTTAGCTGAGAGATAGTGGGTTAGTCACAAATAGACCAGGCGTTCTAGGAGTTGTGGAGATGAAAGGTAAATTGGAGACTGGTTGGTAGTTAGTAGCACTAGACAGGTCCAGGAAAGGTTTCTTTAGTAATGGGATAACAACAGCATGCTTGAAAGAAGAGCGGACAACACCAGAAGTAAGGCATGAAGAGTATGGAAGAGCTTTTTGGGATCATTAAATAGAGAGGATATTAGATTAGTGAATTAGACCTGTTTGGCGAGAATTGGGGGGGGGGGGGTGGTTGGGGCGGTATGACAGGATCTGAGAATACATTTGGAGTGTAGAAAGTCTGCAGATGTGCACAATATTCTCCACAGACGTTCAGAACTTCGGAGGCATTTCCATTGGAAACGGGTTTGGGGCGTGTGCCGAGGAGTTCAAATGTTTGGATTAAGGGAGGTTCCACCTCATCCGGGGCACTTTTGAGGTTGTGATTACAATGGTTAGTAGACAGGTTAGGATAGGGGGGGGAGGAGATGGGGGACAGCGATGACCACAAAGTTTCTGTGAGACGGTGAGTATCAATGGCACGGGGGTTCCGGTAAGTGGGATAGGTGGGCAGGTCCTTTAGAGGACCATAGATGACTAAAAAGGACCATAAAGTATCAATAAAAATAATAATCATTATTTATATACACAAGCCTAAGACCTCGGTTTTATTAGCACCGCCCTCTAGTTACTAGCTAACCGGCCACGTGTATGCTACGTGGAAAAATACACAATAGTTACATCAGTGTGTGACAAGACGCCAGTGTGAGCTTTGGGTGGAGGCTCCATATCTAGAATCCAAATATGGAACATGTTGGCGCTGTGGCTTAGTCTAGTAAACAGGAGATCCTGAGTTTGAATCTCAGCAGTGCCTTGTGTTTTATATCTGGTTCAGCCAATCAGAACCTTGTCTGTGATATCAGTCTGGATGGTTGGGCTCCTGTATTGTGTGGCAGTCTCAGGCCTTGAGGATGGTAAAACACGGCTCCTCCTCTTTGCCACATGGATCTTCTTGATAAAGAACAATCAAAGGGCAGCAAAAAGGGGAAAAAGGGGGAACAACAAATACATAACAGTCATACTTGGCCCTTAAGTAGGAAGTATTTTGTACATAAGTAGGGTATCAGTGTCCAACCTGTTAGGTGGGGGGGCATGAACAAGAGGTATCTCAGGACTCTCTGCCCACCAGGGATGTGTTGTGTAAAGAAAACTTATGAAAGGACCCATTGGGTCTAACACATTTGTTACGAGATGTAGGAGGGAGAGGGCTGGCATGCAGACAGGTTCCTTTGAACCTGTTATTCCATCACCGGTGGAGGTGTGAGCGCCTGATCAAGGGTAACCCTCATATCAGGAGGAAGGTTGAGGGAGACCACTACCCTGCACAACAAACAGGCTACGCGGTTTTTGAGCAATATGAGATATTTCATATACGAGCTGTGCCCCAAATGAAGCACAAGATTGCAGAGTGAAGGGATTTGAAGAACGAGGAAGGTGGGGTTATCGGGGCTCCCTGAAAAAAGTAGAAAAAACGGGGCAGAATATCCATTTTTATCACTTTTAATCGGCCGAACCAAGTTAATTGTTTCCTAGGAACTTGGATTCCTAGATATTTAATTGACGTAGGGTGCCAGCGAAATGGAAAATTCTCTTTAACAAGCTGGATGTAGGGAGACATTCAATGGGAGTAGTAGTAGTGGCGACTGTGCAGGTGTACCATGTGCGTTGGCCATCTTGGCCTTCAGAGTGCCTGTGGGTGCGTGCGTAGTGCTCTCCATCATGATCAATGGAGCCTGAAACCGCAATCTTTTCATCCCGGGGCTGCCACTCGGCTGGAAAGGTACCTGCCGATACCCCTAGGCAAACTGTGGTGGGTCACAGAGGTCACAGCTACCTTCCTGCGCTTGGGCCCCATATATTCTGTGAAATATTGTTGGTTTGGGGTCACAGTGTACGGGTAAAGCCCGGTTTTGGAGCAGGAGCTAATGCTGCGTTCTTCCTGTCTCCTCAATAGCCAGGCCATGCCCCACGTTTGATCAATTATTACGTGTTTCACTGATATCAAGGGCATGACCAGTGGCAGGTAATTATATTCCCTTGTCGGGAATTGTATCTTACAACTTAAAACCAGATTTACATGAGGTGTAAATCTAGTCCATAACTGTGTATCCTTAAAGGAAACCTACCACTTCGGATAGGGCTTATGAGCAGGACATGCCGTGCACCAGCTCAGGGTGAGCTGGTGCCGGCGCTTTTCTCTGTTATGTTTTTAAACTGTTTTAGAGTAGTGCGCTGGGCACACAATGCGCATGGTCGGGGGGGCCGAGCGCGGACCTCGGGTGCGGGGAAGCTAGTAAGGATATAAACAATAAAGTGTTAAAACACTCTAAAACAGTTTAAAAACATAACGGAGATAAGTGCCGGCACCAGCTCACCCTGAACTGGTGCACGGCATGTGCGGCTTATAAGCCCTATCCGAAGTGGTAGGTTTCCTTTAAGCGTGACTAATAGGAGATAAAAGGTCATAGGTTGTTTACAGAGACTCAGTGCTGGTCCACTGAGACAGTAACAGGAGGACCTTCCAGCACCTGGTGGTAGCCCCCACCTAGGAGTTCCGGTGCCCGGTTCTGTTTTGTAGCGCCCACCCTGTCTAGTGACTGTTGTCCCCCTGTAGGCGGATGAAGGACAGAGCAAGGATGAGAGCAATGCACACAGCGATCCCCAGGAGCCAAACCAATGTATATTCCGTAACAGTTTGATGGGAAACAGAACGTCCATGGACCATTATGAAGATCTGTTCGGGTTCACTGTTATGGGCTCCGCAGAATGTCTTTCAGGTGTTGGACTTGAAATCCTCTGTTTAAAAACCTGCGATAGAAGCTGAGACCTCGTGGCGCAACGGTAGCGCGTCTGACTCCAGATCAGAAGGTTGCGTGTTCAAATCACGTCGGGGTCAGTGGTTATTTTGATCTTTTTGTCTGTACAAAACACACGAGGTCATTTATCTTAGGTTTTTTTTCATTTTTATCTCTTATATTTGTGACTTTTTGTGAATCCGTGTGCATTATCAGTGAAACGCATGTGTTCTATTGGAGACGCACATGTATTTTGGCCAAATCCCCTCCCACTTGCGTTTTGGATGCACTTAAAAGCGAGACAAAAACATATTCTGGAACATTTGGCAGAGCTGCTGCAGAATCTCTTACTAGAATTTCCTTGGCCGAGACATTTTGTCAGGGTTTGTGTATTGAGTCCGGACTGTTTGTATCGTTGTCATGTCGGGGGCAGAATGATTGGATTGTTTCTCACATCTGACTCTTGTTTTGTTCCTCTTTGTATTCTGGAGACTTCTTTTGGGACATTTTGTAGCAGCTTGAGACATTTGGCAAAAAGTTGCAATAAAAAAGAAATGGGATCAAATACCGAAAAAAAACACCCACTTTGATAAATATGACTGGGCACGGAAACGCACGGAAAAAATGTTGAAGGATTCTTCAACAAGAATCCAATTTGAGAAACCAAAATGCGAGACTGATGCGTTTTGAAAGGATGAAAAAAACACAACGCAAACCTCTTATTCCTGTATTCAGGTTTTATGACCGTCGTATGGGGTAGTTTTTCTGATCCGCTAAGTTTCTCTGCCAGGACATGTGAAGAAGACTGCAGGAACTTGCACCATGCAGGAGCAGGTAGTCACCATTAGCACCCAAGTCCCTGGGTGTGTTACTCATCGAAACCCCTTCAGAAGTTGTTGCAGGATGTCACATGACATTGGGGTCCCTCTGAAAGTCCTCAGCGCTCCCTATTTGATATCTATGGAACCCAATAAAATAGATTTCAAAACAGTGTCCAGACCCATATGTACAGTTTTGAACAAGGTAGCGTGGCCGAGCGGTCTAAGGCGCTGGATTAAGGCTCCAGTCTCTTTGGGGGCGTGGGTTCGAATCCCACCACTGCCAAGAATTTTTACATTTTTTTTCTTAGCAATTAAACCTTTAACTGCACCACATTATATTATGTCATTATGATGTAAAGGCTACATGGAGGGAGCTTACAGAGCCCTCCCCGTACAGCGCTGGTTTCAGCTGTATTATAACCCTGACACTTGGTAGGTACTGGTTGCACCAGTTAACCTGTTAAGTCAAACCCATCCGTGGCACCAAAGAAATAATAATCGGGTGCTGCAGACCAGTCGTCATTACAGCTAATTTCATGGAGTTGCCCAAGTTTGTCCTGCAACCTGGTCCGTAATGGTCTGCCAGAGGCACACTGTTATGGATCCGTAGTGGACATCGAACTAAATTTAATGTATGAGAAGGTCAAGATTCATTGAAAGAAGGTTTAATTTTTTTGCTACTGCATTCTAAAGACTCCAATGAAAGAATCTCCTATATACAGCACATAACAAGACACGGAGCCGGACTGTATACACCAGGGGTGGGAGAACAGGCTGCAAAAAGATTGTTTCACCACCAGGAGAAGGACAATAACACTGCAGCTAAATGACAAGGATCTGAATAGCTGATAAGTCTGGTGTCCGTGTTAGAAGAAATACACAATCTATCCACTAGGGATCTTACACAGCCTGATATTACAAATTAGAGGAACCCTAAAGAGGTTTCCTTAAACCCTTCACTCGTACATCCTGGCATCTTATCTTGTTTCCCCTCACATATTTCTCATTATTAGCTGTTTCTTTAACAAATGCATAAGGATGAAAAAACTCCTTAAAGGGTTAACGCTCCTTATGGTTTTTGATTATAGAGGTTAAACTACCAGTATTGTGTGATAAAAAATATTTATCTGGCCCGTACAGGGATCGAACCCACGACCTTGGCGTTATTAGCACCACGCTCTAACCAACTGAGCTAACCGGCCATATGTGATGTGGTGCACGGAAGTCTTAAAAATAGGGGTTGGGGGACACATGGGGGACCTGCTAGACGAATCTGTGGTAAGGGGAGGGGAAAGGGGCGGAGCCTTTCATAGTTTTCATAATATTTACTTGTTCATTTCTGGTCCTAGTGATTGTAGAGGGAGGTTTCCCATTCGTGTGCTGGTGCCAGTATACAGTCCTGCTCAGTGTCCTGTTATGTCCTGTATATAGAAAATTCTTGTCTTGGAATCTCCTGAATGCAGAGGCAAAACATAAAATCATAAAAATTCGAACCCACGCCCCCGAAGAGACTGGAGACTGAGGAGACAACACTTTTCTGCCATGTAATTGATCTCCTCATACTATAATTTAGTTCTTTGCCGTAACAAAACTTGAAGCCTCCCCGTCGGGGAATCGAACCCCGGTCTCCCGCGTGACAGGCGGGGATACTCACCACTATACTAACGAGGAATTGCTATAGTAACACATGATCGACTTCTTAAAGGGACATTGCAGACTATGGAACTATGGAGTGATACTTGTGGTCTAAGTTTAGTTCCGGCCTCAGCTTTCTATCAGCGATGTCGGATCAGTCCCTCTGGTATCTCTATACATTTCTATAGGTTTTGTGTATTAACCCCTTGAAGATCCGGTTTTTCAGAGTTTTTGTTATCATATTTTTTATTTCCCTTCTTCCACAAGCCACATGTTTTTTTACGGTTTAAAACACTGTATGGGGGCTTGTTATTTACGGGACAAATTGTACTTTCCACTGGCACCGTTTCATATTATTTGCCATTTACTTGAAAGCTTAAATACTGTAGATTCCACATGTGGTAGAGTTGCCAAAAAAACACATATTTTTATATCTTGTTTTTATGACTTTCACTGTGCAGTCCAGATGACACCTCCCTTTAGACTTTGGGTTCATGTGATCGCTGAGATACCTCATTTATATAGTTTGGTGATGTATTAACCCCTTAATTACTTCACCCTTTTTTGTTTTTGTGTTTCCTTCTCTTACTTCCGACCTCCAAAAATGTATAATTTTGTTTTTTATTTTTCTCTGTACAGAGCTGTACGAGGGCTTGTTTTCTGCACAACAAACTGTACTAGTGACTGTATTGTATACATCATACCATGTACTAGGAAGTTGGAAAAAATGGGGTGAGAAAAGGGACAAGTCTCTGTATTCTTTGGGTTTGGGTACAGAGATACCAAATGTATTCAGGTTTTATTGTGTACAGGCAGTCCCCAGGTTACGGACAAGATAGGGTCCGGAGGTTTGTTCTTAAGTTGAATTTGTATGTAAGTCGAAACTGTATATTTTATAATTGTAGATCCAGACAAACAAATTTGGTCCCAGTGACAATTGGAGTTTTAAAATTTTTTGCTGTAATGGAACCAAGGATTATCCATAAATCTTCATTACAGACACCTTACAGCTGATCATTGCAGCCTGGGACTATCGTAACATCCAGAGAGGTCACCAGAGGTCACAGGGGTCTGTCTGTAAGTCGGGTGTCCTTAAGTAAAATGTTTCTTCATTTTGCCATATTCTGCCGCATATAACACACAACCCAAAATAATCAAAAAGATGCTGACTACATAATAACTACTTTGTGAAGACATGGAGAAGAGCTCCCGTACACCAGGAGGTAAGTCAGTGACTACAATACTGATCAGACTAAGGTAGAAGATGCAAGAAATGTAGAGGGGATCCATGGACCCAAAGACTAAAGGGGAGGCAACATCTGGACTATACAGCTAAAGCCATAAAAACAAGGCCCATAAAGTATGATGGAACCTTTGTTTTTGGTTTTTTTTTGCCAATTCTACCACACGTGAAATTTTTTCACCTTTAAGGTCAATGGTAAATAATATCCCTGAATATGAAATGGAGCCACTAGAAAGTACAATGTGTCCTGTAAATAACAAGCCCTCATACAGCTTTCTACACTGAAGAGTCAAAAACATGTAGCTAATGGAAGGAGGAGAGTGAAAAATAGAAACAACCCCCCCCCCCCCAGGAAAGCCTGATCTTCAAGGGGTTAATACACAAAACCTATAGAAATGTATAGAGATAACAGAGGGACTGATCTGGTATCGCTGATAGAAAGCTGAGGCCGGGAACTAAACACAAACATGAAGGGTCGTAAACTAAGACCACAAGTATCGCTCCATAGTTTCCATAGTCTGATGTGTCCCTTTAAGGAGTCGATCATGTGATGTGTTACCATAGCGATTCCTCGTTAGTACAGTGGTGAGTATCCCCGCCTGTCACGCGAAGGATTTTAGATATTGTTCAGCCAATCAGAACCTTGTCTGTGATATCAGTCTGGATGGTTGGGCTCCTGCATTGCGTGACATTGTTATTTTCCTGCCGCAGTCACAGGCCATGAGGAGGGTAAAACACGGCTCCTCCTCTTTGCCACATTGACCTTCCTGATAAAATCATTTGATTGAATTCCACTAGAAGTATAACATAGATAACATATAACAATCGAAGGGCAGCAAAAGGATAAAGAAGGGGGTACAACAAATACATATCAGTCATACTTGGCCCTTAAGTGATAGGAAGTGATTTGTACATGAGTAGGGTATCAGTGTCCAACCTGTTAGAGGAGGGGAAGGCATGAACAGCGAGCACGTGGTATCTCAGGACTCTCTGCCCACCAGGGATGTGTTGTGTACAGGGGGCGTAACCTGAGGATGTGCAGAGGTTGCAGTGGCACCAGGGCCCAAGAGGTTTAGGGGGCCCTCATGGTGTCACTTTCCCATATGAGAAGACTATTACTATAAACCATACATTATAGTCGGGGGCCCAGCACAGAATTTGCACTGGGGCCCATCAGCTTCTAGTTACGCCACTGGTTGTGTAGAGATAACTGGCTGGCATGAAGACATGTTCCCTTGTAATTCCACCAATGGCGGAGGTGTAAGCGCCTGATCAGGGATCACCCTCATATCAGGAGGAAGGTTGAGGAGTGGCACATCCACCAAATGTGTAACATGTCACCTCTGTCAACTCCGCATCTCCCACACATGTCCTGGGCCAGGGGATAAATCCGGTGCAGCAGGGTGGGGGCCCCGTACCATCTAGAGAGGGTCTTATAGTTTCTCTCTATTGAGAGTTTGTGCGGGAACAGAAATGCCTTATCCCAGTGTCTAGGAGACAGGGAGACGTTCAAGTCCTTGACCCATTTGTCAAGAAAGGACAGGGATAAACCAACAAATTGCGCTTCATAGTAATCATATTGAATATTCCACGCCGTGTACTGGGAAGCGGGAAAAAAATTCCAAATGCAGTGAAAATGGTGAAAAAACGCATTTGTGCCGTTTTCTTGTGGGCTTAGATTGTACGGCTTTCACTGTGCGCCCCAAGTGACAGGTCTACTTTATTCTTTGTGTCGGTACGATTATGGGGATAACAAAATTGTAAAGGTTTTATAATGTTTTCCTACATTTACAAAAATTAAAACCTCCTGTACAACTGGCGCTAATAACTTTTTCATACTTCGTTGCACGGAGCTGTGGGGGGTGTCATTTTTTGCAACTGTTGATTCCGTTTTCAATGCTGCCATTTTTAGGAGTGTAAGACCTTTGATCACTTTTTATTAATTTTTTTTATTATTTTTCAAAATGGTAAAAAAGTGCCATTTTTGACTTTGGGCGCTATTTTCTGTTATGGGGTTAAACACAGTAAAAAACTGCTTTTATATTTTGATAGATCGGACATTTTAGGAAGCGGCGATACTTAATGTATTTATGATTTTTACTGTTTATTTATATTTATATCAGTTCTAGGGAAAGGGGGGAGATTTAAGTTTTTAGGGTTTTTTAATCATAATTTCTTTTTTTCCTTTTTTTTATCTTTACTTTCACTATTTTTCAGACTCCCTAGGGTACTTTAACCCTAGGTTGCCTGATTGATCCTACCATATATTGCCATACTACAGTATATGGGGATTTTCCTTCTCATTCATTACAATGTGCAAATCGAGACAGACGCGCTCCCCGATGATGCCAAAATTATTCCCGCTCCCCGATGATGCCCATGCACTGCTATCTTTTTGAAGCCACCGGCAGCGATCGACAGGATAACACCTGCGTTCGGTGCTAGCACTTACTGACTATGGAGAGGGCTCAGCCCTGGAGCCCTTTTCATGCATCGGGATCCGGCACTCGGGAAGGGGTTGAGAAAGGCTCCCAGCTGAGTCATTTCTAACCACAAAAGTTTGGAAGATGTAGATTAGAGATGAGCGAACATACTCGTCCGAGCATTAGCGTACTCGAAACTGCTCGTTGCTCGGACGAATACTTCGCCCGCTCGAGAAAATGGCATCTCCCCCTGTTGTGATTTTTGGCGGCCAGAAACAGAGCCAATCACAAGCCAGGAGACTCTGCACTCCACCCAGCATGACATGGTACCCTTACACGTAGATAGCAGTGGTTGGCTGGCCAGATCAGGTGACCCTGGGATAGACTAGCCGCTGCCCGCGCTGCTCAGATCATTCTGTGTCTGGATGCCGCTAGGGAGAGAGCTGCTGCTGGTCAGGGAAAGCGTTAGGGTGTTCTATTAGCTTACTGTTAGGCAGGAGTGATTCTCCAAGAACCCAACAGGCCTTCTTAGGGCTACAATAACGTTTTATTTTACTTTTTTTTGGTTTGCTTGTGGCTGGGCTTGCTGCTATTAGTAGTGCAGCTAGTACCATATTGTGAGGAATTTGTAGGGAGACCTGCGACCGTTGTGTTTAGCTCTTAGTGACACACATATCCACCTCAAACACCGAAGTGGGACAATTTATTAGGGGTTTGAGTAGAATTAGGCAGAGTCTGCTGATTTTTTTTTTTTTACCTTTATTTCTTTTTATAGCTCAAACTCATCTTGCAAAGCAGTGTGCTTTCAGTGTAGGCTACAAAATAGCCATAGGAGAACCCCAACGGCTTACTTAGGCCTACAATAGTGTTATATTTTACTTTTTTTTGTTTACTTGTGGCTGGGCTTGCTGGCATTACCAGTGCAACTAGTACCATATTGTGAGGGATTTGCAGGGAGACATGCGACCGTTGTGTTTAGCTCTTAGTGACACGCATATCCACCTCAAACACCGAAGTGGGACAATTTATTAGGGGTTTGAGTAGAATTAGGCACTTCTGATTTATTTATTTTTACGTTTACTTCTTTTTATAACTCAAAGTCATCAGGCACAGCACAAAATCCAGTTGTGTGCTGTCAGTGTAGGTTAGAAACTAGCCATAGCAATAGGATAGCATCGTTTTGTTTAAAAAAAATAAAAAATAAACACAAAAAAAAAAATAAATTAAAGTTTACACTTTAATTTGGAAAATGTTTAACCCGAGGGCTAGGGGTAGAGGACGAGGGCGTGGACGTGGGCGTCCAACTACTGCAGGGGTCAGAGGCCGTGGTCCTGGGCGGGGTGAGACACCACCTGCTGATGAGGGAGCAGGGGAACGCCGCAGAGCTACACTCCCTAGGTTCATCATGTCTCAAGTTACTGGGACTCGTGGTAGAGCACTGTTGAGGCCAGAACAGTGCGAACAGGTGATGTTGTGGATTGCGGACAATGCTTCTAGCCATTTGTCCACCAGTCAGTCTTCCACGCAGTCCACCCATGTCACCGAAATCAGCACTCCTCCAGCTCCTCCACCTCAGCCTCCTTCCCCCCAGTCTGCCCCCTCCCAGCAAAATTTGGCATTTGAACCGGCATACTCTGAGGAACTGTTTTCTGGACCCTTCCCACAGTCACAAACCACTTGTCCGGTTGCTGCTGAGCTATTTTCCGATGCCCAGGTTTTCCACCGGTCGCAGTCCGTGGGTGATGATGACATTATTGACGTAGTGGAAGAAGTGTGTAAAGAGGTGTCGGACGATGAGGAGACACGGTTGTCAGACAGTGGTGAAGTTGTTGTCAGGGCAGGAAGTCCGAGGGGGGAGCAAACTGAGGGATCGGAGGATGATGAGGTGACAGACCCGAGCTGGGTTGATAGGCCTGGTGAACACAGTGCTTCTGAGACAGAGGCGAGTCCTATAGCAGAACAGGCTGGAAGAGGCAGTGGTGGGGCCAGACGGAGAGGCAGGGCCAGAGCTGGTGCATCAGCGCCAAATGTTTTCCGTAGTCAAGCTCCCGTGGCGAGGGCTCCTGCGGCGAGGGCTAGATTTTCAGAAGTCTGGAGGTTCTTTAAAGAAACACCCGATGACCGACGGACTGTGATGTGCAACCTGTGCCAAACCAGGATCAGCAGGGGTTCCACCACTACTAGCTTAACTACCACCAGTATGCGCAGGCATATGAATGCTAAACACCCCACTCAATGGCACCAAGCCCGTTCACCTCCGGCCGGGCACACCACTGCTCCTTCCCCTGTGTCATCTGCTAGTCAGCCCCCTGCCCAGGACCAATGCCCAAACACCTCCCGTGAGAAAACCCCATCTTCGCCTCCACGATCCTCCACAGCATCCACCAGCGTTCAGCTCTCCATACCCCAGACTGTGGAGCGCAAAAGGAAGTATAGCGCAACCCACCCACACGCCCAAGCCCTCAACATCCACATCTCCAAACTGCTTAGCCTGGAGATGCTGCCCTATAGGCTGGTAGAGACCGAGGCCTTTCGAAACCTCAAGGCGGCGGCCGCCCCTCGGTATTCGGTCCCAAGCCGCCACTACTTTTCCCGATGTGCCGTCCCAGCCCTGCACAAGCACGTGTCAGAGAACATCATCCGTGCCCTGACCAACGCCGTTTCTGACAAGGTCCACCTGACCACGGACACGTGGACGAGTGCTGCCGGGCAGGGCCCCTATATATCGCTGACGGCACATTGGGTTAACTTGGTGGAGGCTGGGACCGAGTCTGACCCTGGGGCTAGTCATATGCTGCCGACGCCGAGGATTGCAGGGCCTACCTCGGTCCAGGTCTCAAAGGCCTACTATGCCTCCTCCTCCTCCCACCCCTCCTCCACCTCCTCCTCCGAATTACCATCCGTGGGCATGGCGCCATCAGTCGGTAGCTCTAGGCACAGCAGCAGTGCCATCTCTAAGCGACAGCAGGCGGTGATCAAACTGCTGAGCCTAGGCGATAAAAGGCACACCGCTAGAGATGAGCGAACATGCTCGTCCGAGCTTGATGCTCGGTCGAGCATTAGGGTACTCGAAACTGCTCGTTACTCGGACGAATACTTCGCCCGCTCGAGAAAATGGCAGCTCCCGCCGTTTTGCTTTTTGGCGGCCAGAAACAGAGCCAATCACAAGCCAGGAGACTCTGCACTCCACCCAGCATGACGTGGTACCCTTACACGTCGATAGCAGTGGTTGGCTGGCCAGATCAGGTGACCCTGGGATAGACTAGCCGCTGGCCGCGCTGCTCGGATCATTCTGTCTCTGGATGCCGCTAGGGAGAGAGCTGCTGCTGGTCAGGGAAAGCGTTAGGGTGTTCTATTAGCTTACTGTTAGGCAGGAGTGATTCTCAAAGAACCCAACAGCCCTTCTTAGGGCTACAATAACGTTCTACTTTTTTTATTTTAATTTGCATCTTTTACCATTTTGTGAGGAATTAGCAGGGGGACTTGCTACCGTTGTGTTTAGCTCTTAGTGGCACACATATCCATAGCAAAGACCGAAGTGGGAAAATTCAGTAGGGGTTGGATTTCTATTAGGCAATAACTCAGTGTCATCTCATCTGGCATAGTAGTGTGCTTCCTTTGATACTTGGCTAGAAAATAGCCATAGGAGAATACAAACAGCTTCTTGAAGCCTACAGTAGCGTTCTATATATTTGATTTCTGGTTGATCTGCTGGTGGCTGTAGTTTCTGCAGTGCATGTACTTGCCAATTCTGAGCAATTTGTAGTGAGACTTGCGACCGCTGTGTTCTGCGCTTAGTGGCGCACATATCCATAGCAAAGGCCGAAGTGGCAAAATTCAGTAGGGGTTGGATTTCTATTAGGCAATAAGTCAGTGTCATCTCATCTGGCATAGTAGTGTGCTTCCTTTGATACTTGGCTAGAAAATAGCCATAGGAGAATACAAACAGCTTCTTGAAGCCTACAGTAGCGTTCTATATATTTGATTTCTGGTTGATCTGCTGGTGGCTGTAGTTTCTGCAGTGCATGTACTTGCCAATTCTGAGCAATTTGTAGTGAGACTTGCGACCGCTGTGTTCTGCGCTTAGTGGCGCACATATCCATAGCAAAGGCCGAAGTGGCAAAATTCAGTAGGGGTTGGATTTCTATTAGGCAATAACTCAGTGTCATCTCATCTGGCATAGTAGTGTGCTTCCTTTGATACTTGGCTAGAAAATAGCCATAGCAATAGGATAGGATTGTTTGGTTTTAAAAACTCAAAAAAAAACAAAAAACACAAAAAAACACCAAAAAAAACAAAAAGAAGTAAAAAAAAAAAAAAAGTTATAACTCTCATTTTAAAAATGTTTAACCCGAGGGCTAGGGGTAGAGGACGAGGGCGGGGACGTGGGGTCCAACTACTGCAGGGGTCAGAGGCCGTGGTCCTGGGCGGGGTGAGACACCACCTGCTGATGAGGGAGCAGGGGAACGCCGCAGAGCTACACTCCCTAGGTTCATGTCTGAAGTTACTGGGACTCGTGGTAGAGCACTGTTGAGGCCAGAACAGTGCGAACAGGTGATGTCGTGGATTGCTGACAATGCTTCGAGCAATTTGTCCACCACCAGTCAGTCTTCCACGCAGTCCACCCATGTCACCGAAATCCCCACTCCTCCAGCTCCTGCACCTCAGCCTCCTCCCCCCCAGTCTGCCCCCTCCCAGGAAAATTTGGCATTTGAACCGGCATACTCTGAGGAACTGTTTTCTGGACCCTTCCCACAGTCACAAACCACTTGTCCGGTTGCTGCTGAGCAATTTTCCGATGCCCAGGTTTTCCACCAGTCACAGTCTGTGGGTGATGATGACCTTCTTGACGTAGTGGAAGTGTGTAAAGAGGTGTCCGACGATGAGGAGACACGGTTGTCAGACAGTGGGGAAGTTGTTGTCAGGGCAGGAAGTCCGAGGGGGGAGCAGACTGAGGGATCGGAGGATGATGAGGTGACAGACCCAAGCTGGGTTGAGAGGCCGGGTGAACACAGTGCTTCTGAGACGGAGGAGAGTCCTCGACCTGAACAGGTTGGAAGAGGCAGTGGTGGGGCCAGACGGAGAGGCAGGGCCAGAGCTGGTGCATCAGCGCCACTGTCAACTAGTGAAGCTCCCGTGGTGAGGGCTCTTGCGGCGAGGGCTAGATCTTCAGAAGTGTGGAGGTTCTTTAAGGAAACACCGGATGACCGACGGACTGTGGTGTGCAACATTTGCCAAACCAGGCTCAGCAGGGGTTCCACCACTACTAGCTTAACTACCACCAGTATGCGCAGGCATATGAATGCTAAGCACCCCACTCAGTGGCAACAAGCCCGTTCACCTCCGGCCGTGCACACCACTGCTCCTTCCCCTGTGTCAGCTGCTAGTCAGCCCCCTGCCCAGGACCCTGGCACAAAAACCCCATCGTCGCCTCCACGATCCTCCACAGCATCCACCAGCGTTCAGCTCTCCATACCCCAGACGCTGGAGCGGAAACGCAAATATAGTGCAACCCACCCGCACGCCCAAGCCCTTAATGTGCACATCTCCAGATTGCTTAGCCTGGAGATGCTGCCCTATAGGCTAGTAGAGACCGAGGCCTTTCGCAACCTCATGGCGGCGGCCGCCCCTCGGTATTCGGTCCCCAGCCGCCACTACTTTTCCCGATGTGCCGTCCCAGCCCTGCACCAGCACGTGTCAGACAACATCATCCGTGCCCTGACCAACGCCGTTTCTGACAAGGTCCACCTGACCACGGACACGTGGACGAGTGCTGCCGGGCAGGGCCACTATATATCGCTGACGGCACATTGGGTTAACTTGGTGGAGGCTGGGACCGAGTCTGACCCTGGGGCTGCTCATATACTGCCGACGCCGAGGATTGCGGGGCCTACCTCGGTCCAGGTGTTTCAGGCCTACTATGCCTCCTCCTCCTCCCACCCCTCCTCCACCTCCTCCTCCGAACTACCATCCGTGGGCACGGCGCCATCAGTCGGTAGCTCTAGGCACAGCAGCAGTGCCGTCGCTAAGCGACAGCAGGCGGTGCTCAAACTGCTGAGCCTAGGCGACAAAAGGCACACCGCCCAAGAGCTATTACAGGGCATCACGGCGCAGACTGATCTGTGGCTGGCACCGCTGAACCTCAAGCCGGGAATGGTTGTGTGTGACAACGGCCGTAACCTGGTGGCGGCTCTGCAACTCGGCAGACTGACACATGTGCCATGCCTGGCCCATGTGTTAAATCTGATAGTGCAGCGTTTCCTCAAGACATACCCCAATCTGTCTGATTTGCTCACGAAGCTGCGCCGCATCTGTGCGCATTTCAGGAAGTCCAGCCCAGATGCTGCCACTCTCAGGGCAGCGCAGCGCCGCCTCCAACTGCCCGCTCACCGACTGTTGTGCGACGTGCCCACGAGGTGGAATTCAACACTGACCATGTTATCCAGAGTTTACCAGCAGCGCAGAGCGATTGTAGACTGCCAGATGTCAACTTCCACCAGAACTGGTAGTCAGGTCAGTCAGCTTCCTCAAGTCTACAATGAGGAGTGGACGTGGATGTCTGATATCTGTCAGGTGCTGAGTAACTTTGAGGAGTCAACACAGATGGTCAGTGGCGATGCCGCCATCATCAGCCTCACCATCCCGCTGCTTGGCCTGTTGAAAAACTCTCTGGTCAGCATGAAGTCGGAAGCTTTGCGCTCGTCACAAGAGACGGGGGAAGAATATTCCCTTGTTGATAGCCAAAGCACCCTGAGGTCTGTTTCTCAGCGCATATCGGAGGAGGTGGAGGTGGAGGAGGATGAGGAGGAAGAGGAGGAGAATGTTGGCGAGACACAAGAGGGGACCATTGTTGAGTCCTTCACTGTTCAGCGTGTATGGGCAGAAGAAGAGGAGTTGGAGGAGTTGGAGGAGGAGGAAATGGACAGTCAGGCCAGTGAGGGGAGTGAATTCTTACGCGTTGGTACTCTGGCGCATATGGCAGATTTCATGCTAGGCTGCCTATCCCGTGACCCTCGCGTTCAAAGAATTTATTCCAGCACCGATTACTGGGTGTTCACTCTCCTGGACCCACGGTACAAGCAAAATCTTTCCACTCTCATCCCTGGAGAGGAAAGGAGTGTGAGAATGCATGAATACCAGCAGGCCCTGGTGCACAAGCTGAAACAGTATTTCCCTTCTGACAGCGCTAGCGGCAGAGTGCGTAGTTCTGCGGGACAAGTAGCGAGGGAGAGTAGGCGAGCAGGCAGCTTGTCCAGCACTGGCAAGGGTACGCTTTACAAGGCTTTTGCCAGCTTTATGTCACCCCAGCAAGACACTGTCACCTGTCCCCAGTCTCGGCAGAGTAGGGCTGATCTTTACAGAAAGATGGTGAGGGAGTACGTAGCTGACCATACCATCGTCCTAAATGATCACACAGCTCCCTACAACTACTGGGTTTCAAAGCTGGACATGTGGCACGAACTGGCGTTGTACGCCTTGGAGGTTCTTGCCTGCCCTGCCGCTAGCGTCTTGTCCGAGCGGGTTTTCAGTGCAGCTGGTGGCATCATCACCGATAAGCGTACACGCCTGTCGACTGACAGCGCTGACAGGCTGACGCTTATTAAAATGAATAAAGGCTGGATTTCTCAGAATTTCCAATCTCCACCAGGTGAAGGAAGCTCAACCTGAATAATTGATCCACTCCTCCTCCTCCTCCTCATTTTCCTCCTTCTCCTCCTCTTTGTACAGTAAAGCAGAGGAAAATGGCTATTTTTTGACAGGGCCCACTGGCTCTTGCTATAGTACTTCATGCATTTAATTTTTCTGGAGGGCCACCTACCCGGTCCTCTGTTTGAAACAATTTTTGTGAGTGCCACATACAGGCACTCAATCTATTCCATTTTTCTGGAGGGCCACCTACCCGGTCCTCTGTTTTAAAAAATTTTTGGGACTGCCACATACAGGCACTCAATCTATTCCATTTTACTGGAGGGCCACCTACCTGCTCCTCTGGTTTGAACAATTTTTGGGACTGCCACATACAGGCACTCAATCTATTCCATTTTACTGCAGGGCCACCTACCTGCTCCTCTGGTTTGAAACATTTTTGGGACTGCCACATACAGGCACTCAATCTATTCCATTTTACTGGAGGGCCACCTACCTGCTCCTCTGGTTTGAAACATTTTTGGGACTGCCACATACAGGCACTCAATCTATTCCATTTTACTGCAGGGCCACCTACCTGCTCCTCTGGTTTGAACAATTTTTGGGACTGCCACATACAGGCACTCAATCTATTCCATTTTACTGCAGGGCCACCTACCTGCTCCTCTGGTTTGAACAATTTTTGGGACTGCCACATACAGGCACTCAATCTATTCCATTTTACTGGAGGGCCACCTACCTGCTCCTCTGGTTTGAAACATTTTTGGGACTGCCACATACAGGCACTCAATCTATTCCATTTTACTGGAGGGCCACCTACCTGCTCCTCTGGTTTGAAAAATGTTTGGGACTGCCACATACAGGCACTATCCAAATTAAATTGTCTCCATAGCAGCCTCCACACGTTGTCTCCATTGCTACCTCCAAAAGTCGTCCATATAGCTGCCTCCATACATCGTCCCTTTATCAAACGAGGTGTGTCAGGCAGAAATTTGGGTTGTTTTCATGGATTCCACATCAAAGTTGTTAACTTTGTCGCCACCCTGCTGTGTTATCCACAAAATATACTGGCAAACTTTTACCATTTAGGGATATTATTTCAGCGCTTCTTGCGCATCTGTTTACATTCCCCTCACCCGGCATATCCTAAACTTATAAGAACGCTACTACACTTGATCTTATACAAAAGGTTCTTAGAAGTGCTGTTTGGGGAGTAGCCTAGAGACAGGGGCTTGGATTGGCGAAAGCTCGCCTGGCAGCGGAACGCCAGCTCCATGCGCATCATGCGCTTCTTGCGCATCTGTTTACATTCCCCTCACCCGCCATATCCCAAACTTATAAGAACGCTACTACACTTAACTTGGTGCAGGCTGGGACCGAGTCTGACCCTGGGGCTGGTCATATACTGCCGACGCAGAGAATTGCGGGGCCTACCTCGGTCCAGGTCTCAAAGGCCTACTATACCTCCTCCCACCCCTCCTCCACCTCCTCCTCCTCCGAATTACCATCCGTGGGCATGGCGCCATCAGTCGGTAGCTCTAGGCACAGCAGCAGTGCCGTCGCTAAGCGACAGCAGGCGGTGCTGAAACTGCTGAGCCTAGGCGATAAAAGGCACACCGCCCGAGAGCTATTACAGGGCATTCCACATCAAAGTTGTTAACTTTGTCGCCACCCTGCTGTGTAATCCCCAAAATATACTTGCAAACTTTTACCATTTAGGGATATTATTTCAGCGCTTCTTGCGCATCTGTTTACATTCCCCTCACCCGCCATATCCTAAACTTATAAGAACGCTACTACACTTGATCTTATACAAAAGGTTCTTAGAAGTGCTGTTTGGGGAGTAGCCTATAGACAGGGGCTTGGATTGGCGAAAGCTCGCCTGGCAGCGGAGCGCCAGCTCCATGCCAAGATCCAACTAACATAGTTTTAACTGCAGCACCTTTAATCTACTACTAGTTCACTGCCTCCATACATGGTCCCCTTATCAAACGAGCTGTGTCAGGCAGAATTTTGGGTTGTTTTCATGGCTTCCATGTTAACTTTGTCGCCACCCTGCTGTGTAATCCACAAAATATACTGGCAAACTTTTATCATGTACCGATATTATTTGAGCGCTTCTTGCTCACCTCCTTTGGTTCCTCTCTGCCACCCATTGGTTTGAAGCCTGAGTCCATTTAGGGTATGTCGCCATGACACTCTCTAGCCTGCTGCCGCTGCCTCTGCATGCCGTCCCCTATAGTGTCAGGGTCAATTATTGGATGTTTTAGATGCTATCTAGCTTCATTCTGTCACTCTGTCATGGCCATGCTGTTGCCCATAATTTTGGCATAATGGTGCGTTTAAGCAGCCTCAGAGGCATCCATGCATGCTGCCCCTGCTGTTTCCTGTCCATTTCCGTGGTGTTTCCATCCTTTTCTGAGGTTCCCAGGTGTTTGGCCAAGCTTCCCTGTGCAGAGCCTTGGTCCCCTTGAAAAATGCTCGAGTCTCCCATTGACTTCAATGGGGTTCGTTATTCGAGACGAGCACTCGAGCATCGGGAAAAGTTCGTCTCGAATAACGAGTACCCGAGCATTTTAGTGTTCGCTCATCTCTACACACCGCCCAAGAGCTATTACAGGGCATCACGGCGCAGACTGATCTGTGGCTGGCACCTCTGAACCTGAAGCCAGACATGGTTGTGTGTGACAACGGCCGTAACCTGGTGGCGGCTCTGCAACTCGGCAGACTGACACATGTGCCATTCTTGATGGCGTTGAGTGTTTTAGCTGCACTAAAGTCTGATTTCGATGTTTCCATCACATCCTCGTCAATTAGGGGCAGAGTAGTATCTCTGATATATGTGTCCTTTTTGTTTGACAGTAAAGCCGGGTCTAGGTCTACAAGCTGGCCCCTTATATTGTATAACTGGGTATAGTATGTACCGAATTCCACGCTAATGTCAGCAGGATTATGTGTGACCTTGCCCTCAGTAGTTTTGATGCGGGGGATATGCATCATTCCGGACCGAGGGTGCAAAAGCCGTGCAAGTGGGCGTCCACATTTATTCAAATGTTCATACAGGTGACCTTTAAACTGCATGTGCTGAGCCAGGGATTTCCGATCTCGTAGGGCACGGATCTCATCTATAATTATTATCAGATCTGCCAAATCCTCAGGGGATTGGTTTGATTTCTGTCTACATTCCAGATGAAGCCACTGCTGTAGTAATGAGGTGCGTTTGGCAGAGTTCTCCCTCTTCAATCTGACCCCGTGCTCTGTGAACCGGCTACGGAGTTCACATTTGAGAGCTTCCCATTTCATTGGAAGGACTTCCGGACGGAGATCAGGGGGAGGTAAGTAGGATTCAATGGAGTGTTTGATGTCCTGTACACAGAGGGCGTCTTTTAGCAAATAATCGTTAAGACACCAGGACTATGATCGCTTAGCAATAGAAGGGATAGTGACCGATAAGTAGATTGGGGCATGGTCTGAGAGAACAATATTGCCGATAGTAGCTGTTACCTCCCAGGATAGTGTCCTATGTTGGATTAGGAAAAAGTAATATGGGAGTAATATGTGTAGTCCCTGTCGTTAGGATGTAAGATCCACTAGTGGGAGACTATTCAAATCCTTTTTGAGGGAACTCAGCTGTCGCAATGGGATATGACTCTACTCCGAAGAGGTGTCAAGTTTGACGTCTAATGGGAAGCTAAAGTCTCTGCCAGGAAGGAAGGTCTGCCAGTAGAAGGTCTGCCAGTAGAAGCCTACCAACAAATGATGGGGTAGCTATAAGCACTCAGGCCTGGTGGGTGCGATTCCCAAGTGGGAGTCAGTCCAACTAAAGAGGAGGCTCCCTCCCCGGGCCGCCGTGTATGATCATTGTCTAGGATAAGTGAGATAAAGTCAAACCAGCAATCTAAACACCTAATAACATTATAACAAAGGCATGAATATCTGTAACATTAGACAGTAACAGGAGGACCTTCCAGCACCTGGTGGTGGCCCCCACCTAGGACTTCCGGTGCCCGGTCCTGTTTTGTAGCGCCCACCCTGTCTAGTAACTGTTGTCCTCATGTAGGAAGATGAAGGACAGAGAAGGATGAGAGCAATGCACACAGCGATCCCCAGGAGCGAAACCAATGTATATTCTGTAACAGTTTGATGGGAAACAGGACGTCCATGGACCATTATGAAGATCTGTTCGGGTTCACTGTTCATTCTGCAGAATGTCTTTCAGGTGTTGAACTTGAAATCCTCTGTTTAAAACCCTGAGCAAGAAGCTGAGACCTCGTGGCGCAACGGTAGCGCGTCTGACTCCAGATCAGAAGGTTGCGTGTTCAAATCACGTCGGGGTCAGTGATTATTTTGATCTTTTTGTCTGTACAAAACATACGAGGTCATTTATCTTAGGTTTTTTTCATTTTTATCTCTTATATTTGTGACTTTTTGTGAATCCGTGTGCATTATCAATGAAACGCATGTGTTCTATTGGAGACGCACATGTATTTTGGCCAAATCCCCTCCCACTTGCGTTTTGGAGGCACTTAAAAGCGAGACAAAAATATATTCTGGAACATTTGGCAGAGCTGCTGCAGAATCTCTTACTAGAATTTCCTGGGCCGAGACATTTTGTCAGGGTTTGTGTATTGAGTCCGGACTGTTTGTATCGTTGTCATGTCGGGGGCAGAATGATTGGATTGTTTCTCACATCTGACTCTTGTTTTGTTTCTCTTTGTATTCTGGAGACTTCTTTGGGACATTTTGTAGCAGCTTGAGACATTTCTACAACAAAAGTTGCAATCAAAAAGGAATTGGGATCAAATACCGAAAAAAACCCACTATGATAAATATGACTGGATAAAAAACTTTGAAAACGCCGACCATAAAAACAGACGTTTTAAAAAGCGCAAAACGCACCTGACAAACGCCATGGAGAAAATGTTGAAGACGCTTCAACAAGAATCCAATTTGAGAAACCAAAATGCGAGACTGATGCGGTTTGAGAGGATGAAAAAAACACAAAACAAGACCCTTACTGCCGTATCCGGTTTTTATGACCGCCATATGGGGTAGTTATTCTGATCCGCTAAGTTTCTCTGGCAGGACACATGAAGAAGACTGCAGGAACTTGCATCCTGCAGGAGCGGGTAGTGGGCTATGTGGTCACCATTAGCACCCACATCCTACCCGCTCCTGCAGGATGCAAGTTCAGAAGCTGTTACAGGATGTCACATGACATTGGGGTCCCTCTGAAAGTCCTCAGCGCTCCCTATTTGATATCAATTTCACCAATAACTGACATTTCATAGAAGTGTCCAGAACCATTTGTCAATTTTTACACAAGGTAGCGTGGCCGAGCGGTCTAAGGCGCTGGATTAAGGCTCCAGTCTCTTCGGGGGCGTGGGTTCGAATCCCACCGCTGCCAAGAATTTTTTACATTTTTATTCTTACCAATTAACCTTTACCTGCACCACATTATATTATGTCATGATGCCGTAAAGACTACATGGAGGGACCTCACAGAGCCCTCTCTGTACAGCGCTGGTACCAGCTGTATTTTGCCACTGACTGGTACCGGTTACTCCAGGTACCCTGTTAAGTGCCACAGTCAAACCCATCCAAAGCACCTAAGTAATAATAATCGGGTGCTGCAGATCAGTTATTAGCGCTTGGAGATTCATGCAGTTGCCCAAGTTTGTCCTACAACCTGGTCTGTAACGGTCTGCCAAAGGCACACTGTTGTGGATCCGTAGTAAACTTGCAGTCCCCGGGTTACATACAAGATAGGGTCTGTAGGTTTGTTCTTAAGTTAAGTTTGTATGTAAAATTTTTTTAGTCTCTGTGGCAATTGGATTTTAAAAATGTTGGATTGTCATAAGAACCAGGAGTAACAATAAATCTTAATTACAGACACCTGTGATAACTGTTACAGCTGATCATTGTAGCCTAGGACTAAAGTACAGTAAATTACTAAATGGTCCGTTTGTAACTAGGGGTCGTATGTAAGTCAGGTGTTCTTAAGTAGGGGACCGCCTGTACTGCAATACAGTAGAACCGTCAGAGTTTAAGTAAAAAATAGAAAAAAATCCCTCTTTCCCTAGAACAAATGAAAATAAACAAAATTATAAACATGTTGGGGATCGTCAGGTCCCAAAATGCCCAATCAGTCAACATGTAAAATGATTACAGGTTCCCTTTAACTCCTGACAGCCGCTGCTTCTGGTGCCAGCTCCGTTTGTGAGCCGGTGCCAGAAGCGGAATTTATAGCATGTCTACCTGCAGGGACGTACTGTAACGTCCTGGGGCACCTAGGGGTTAAAAGTAATGTGTTATCTTCATTATATTGGTCCTCACGGTTACAGCGATACCCCATTATTTGGCTTTTTTATTTTGTGAGAAATGTGCTTGTTTTTGCATCGCCATGTAACAATGGGCAGAACATTTATATTTTTTTGTTTAAAGAGTTTTAGAGCTTATTTTGTACTTTGTCTTGGTATCATGTTACGGTAAATTTTACTTTTTGATCACTTTTTTTCAGTTTTTTTGTGTGTTTTTTTACAGCGTTAAACATCGGGGTTCAGTGACAATTTTATTTTATTGGACGGGTTGTTACGGACGTTGTGATGCCCAATATGTTGTGTTGTGTTTTTGTGATTTTCACTTTATATTCCTCGAGCCCCAACTCACCAAACTATTCTGTTTGCATAGTCGTTTAGCTTTTCAATGACACCGGGGGAGGGGAATGAGCTATAAATAGGTTTCCTAATGTTTGATCACCTGTTCTACCTGCACTGGTGGAAGATAACCCGTCCATGTGCCGATAGCAGGACTACCGGGAGGAAGCAGATTTATCATTGGGCATTGGATCTTACAAATTAGAGGAAGTCTATAGAGGTTTCCTTACACCATTCACTCGTTCATCCTGGTATCTTATCTCCTTTCATATATTTCTCATTGTTATCCATTTCTTTATATCAACAAATGAATAAGGATGAATAAACTCCTTAAAGGGTTAACGCCCCTTATGGTTTTTGATTATAAACGTTAAACTACCAGTATTGTGTGATAAAAAATGTTTATGGCCCGTACGGGGATCGAACCCGCGACCTTGGCGTTATTAGCACCACGCTCTAACCAACTGAGCTAACCGGCCATGGGTGAGATGCAACAAATCTAAAAAAAATCCGGTGTGAGACAGTTCTGCATACAAGACTGGGGATTCCTCGTGTAGATTAGGCCGCCCCTGCTAGTACGGGAGGTGGACAGTGTTGTGGTAGAAGAGGTCGGGGTTATTACCTGAGATGAGATAAGGACTCCTGCAGACGTTCTAGAGCTCCTGGAGGCACCACAAGTGACCATGTATGTGGTGGGACCAAAAGTGTAAAATCTAGGCCCTGGCTTCAGGCTTTAGTAGGCCACAATTGAGTGTGCTGAGAAATCGGGGAATGAAGTTGGGGACAGGTAGATTAGGACACAGGGGGGACCTTCTAGAGGATTCTGTGCCAATAACACAGTCTCAGCAGCGCAGTCCTGAGAAAGTCCTATTGTCCTGTAATCTCACATATAAATCGGGCTTCAGGGGAGGGGAAAGGGGCGGAGCCTTTCATAGTTTTCACAAAATTTACTTGCTACTTGTGCTGTACCGAGTGATTGAAGAGGGAGGTTTCCCATTCGTGTGCTGGTACCAGTATACAGTCCTGCTCTTATGTTCTGTATATGGTAAATTCTTGTCTTGGAATCTCCTGAATGCAGAGGCAAAACATAAAATCATAAAAATTTGAACCCACCCAAGAGACTGGAGACTGAGGAGACAACACTTTTCTGCCATGTAATTGATCTCCTCATACTATAATTTCGTTCTTTGCCGTAACAAAACTTTAAGCCTCCCCGTCGGGGAATCGAACCCCGGTCTCCCGCGTGACAGGCGGGGATACTCACCACTATACTAACGAGGAATTGCTATGGTAACATGTCACATGATTGACTCCTTAAAGGGACACTGCAGACTATGGAACTTTGGAGTGATACTTGTGGTCTTAGTTTAGGACCCTTCATGTTTGAGTTTAGTTTCCGGCCTCAGCTTTCTATCAGGGATACCGGATCCGTTCCTCTGGTATCTCTATACATTTCTATAGGTTTTGTGTATTAACCCCTTGAAGATCAGGTTTTTCAGAGTTTTTGTTATCATAGTTTTTTACTCCCCTTCTTCCACAAGCCACAACTTTTTTATGGTTTAAAACACTGTATGAGGGCTTGTTATTTACGGGACAAATTGTACTTTCCACTGGCACCGTTTGATATTTCGGGAAATTATTTACTATTGAGAGTTTGTGCGGGAACAGAAATGCCTTATCCCAGTCTCTAGGAGACAGGGAGATGGACAAGTCCTTGACCTATTTGTCAAGAAAGGACAGGGATAAACCAACAAATTGCACTTCATAGTAATCATATTGAATATTCCATGCCATGTACTGGGAAGCGGGAAAAAAACTCCAAATGCAGTGAAAATGGTGAAAAAACGCATTTGCGCCATTTTCTTGTGGGCTTGGATTGTACGGCTTTCACTGTGCGCCCCAATGACAGGTCTACTTTATTCTTTGGGTTGGTGCGATCACGGGGATAACAAAATTGTACAGGTTTTATAATGTTTTCATACAAAAATACAAAAATACATACATACATACAACAATTAAAACCTCCTGTACAACTGGCGCTAATAACTTTTTCATACTTCGTTGTACGGAGCTGTTGGGTGGTGTCATTTTTTGTAACTTTTGATTACCTTTTCAATGCTGCCATTTTTAGGAGTATAAGACCTTTTCATCACATTTATTGATTTTTTAAAATATTTTTCAAAATGGTAAAAAACCCCGTTATGGGGTTAAACGCAGTAAAAAACTGCTTTAATATTTTGATAGATCGGACATTTTCGGACGCGGCGATACCTGATGTGTTTATGATTTTTACTGTTTATTTATATTTATATCAGTTCTAGGGAAAGGGGGGAGATTTGAATTATTATTATTATTTATATTATATTTTTTTGTACTTTTTTTTATTTTTACTTTCACTATTTTTCAGACTCCCCCTAGGGTACTTTAACCCTAGGTTGTCTGATTGATCCTACCATATATTGCCATACTACAGTATGGTATTATATGGGGATTTTATTCCTCATTCATTACAATGTGCAAATCGCACATTGTAATGAATGGATTAAAATGAGGCAGACTGTCTTGACAACTGATCGCCGCTCCCCGATGACGCCAATGCGCCGCTTTGCTGGTGGCTGTCGACAGGATAACACCTGCGTTTGGTGCTAGCAATATGCAGCAAAGACTTACTGGCTATGGAGCCCGTGAGTACTTTCCAGGCACCGAGACCCAGTCATTTCTAACTACGAAAGTTTGGAAGATGTAGATAAGTCTCAGCTCAGACTGTGATTGGATTGGGCTTCTCCCAGAATATCATGCATGCACTGGTCCTCATAACATGGTTCTAGAAAAGGCCGGGTGAAAGTCCAGATTATGAAATAGTGGTGTGAGGGGGCCACATGGTCGGGAGAGGAACTTCTGCTGGACAAAGGATCTCCAAAGTTTCAAAGTTTGAGAAAGAAAAAGTGTTTGAGGTTCGATCTCTACCTGTTGGGAGGACACCCATGGTAGAGCGCGTACAGGGATCGGGGAACTATATTGTCCCAATCGCACCCATTGCTTGGTATGCAAATGATAGTGCCGATCTAATAACTGCAACTAAATGGAAGCCTGACGAGCTGTGCCCCATATGAAGCGCAAGATTGCTGATCGAAGAGATTCGAAGAACGAGGAAGGTGGGGTTAGAGAAAACGGGGCAGAATATCCATTTTTATCACGTTTATTCGGCCAAACCAAGTTATTTGTTTCCTATTGTACGTGGTTAAGTCCTGCAAAGTGCATAGTAGCAGATAATTAAGGGAATATATTTATGGCATAGGGTGCCAGAGAAATGACAAATGGTCTTTAACAAGTTGGATGCCGTCTGCCGGTAGGGAGACATTCAATGCCTCGGACTTGCTGAAATTGATCTTAAAATTACTCAGCTGACTAAAGGTTTTGAATTATTTGTGGAGGGATGGGAGCGAGATCCTTGATTGAGAAATATAGAGCAAAAGGTAGTCAGCAAATAACACTGCCTTGTAGTGACCCTGATCTACGTGAATACCATGTATGTTAGGATTGTTCCTAATAGCATTGGTCAGGTGCTCCTAATTACATAGAGGAGGAGGAAAGAGGACACCCCTGGCGGGTACCATTACCATTAGAAAAGAACCTGTTGGCTCTGACTCTGGCCGTAGGTCGATTATAAAGGGCCAGGATTCTCCCCAAGAACTTAGGCCCTAATCCTAGGTGAGAAAGGGCCTTGGACAGGAAGCCCCAATGTACCCTGTTGAAGGCCTTCTCTGCGTCTATTGACAAGAGGCAGACGGGGATCGACTGTTTCTGTGCCCGTGCCATTAAAAGAAATGTCTTGTTCATGTTATGCCTGGCCTCTCTACCCCCGACAAATCCTACCAGATCTGTGTTGATTACTTTCGGCAAAATCCGCCAAGTTCTTGGAGTGCAACTTCAGGTCCATGTTTAAGAGAGAGATAGGCCTGTAACTGGCCGGTAATAGAGGATCCTTGTCTGGTTTTAGCAGGACACTGATGATGGCCTCCTTTGACTGTGGCTGAAAGGCCACGGATGGGGAGATGGAATTGAAGACCCTCATCAGGTATGGGGAGAGGGTCTCTCCGAACAACTTATAAAAGGTTGGGGAGAGGCCGTCAGGGCCTGGGCTTTTCCCGGAGGGAGTTTTCCTGATGGCGTTGAGTGTTTCAGCTGCACTAAAGTCTGATTTCGATGTTTCGATCACATCCTCGTAAATTAGGTGCAGAGTAGTATCTCTGATATATGTGTCTATTTTGTTTGGCAGTAAAGCCGGGTCTAGGTCTACAAGCTGGCCCCTTATATTGTATAACTGGGTATAGTACGTACCGAATTCCACGCTAATGTCAGCAGGATTATGTGTGACCTTGCCCTTGGTAGTTTTGATGTGGGGGATATGCATCATTCCGGACCGAGGATGCAAAAGCCGTGCAAGTGGGCATTTATTCAAATGTTCATACAGGTGACCTTTAAACTGCATGCGCTGAGCCAGGGATTTCCGATCTCGTAGGGCACGGATCTCATCTCTAATTATTATCATATCTGCCAAATCCTCAGGGGATTGGTTTGATTTATGTCTACATTCGAGATGAAGCCACTGCTGTAGTAATGAGGTGAGTTTGGCAGAGTTCTCCCTCTTCAATCTGACCCCATGCTCTGTGAACCGGCTACGGAGTTCACATTTGAGAGCTTCCCATTTCATTGGAAGGACTTCCGGACGGAGATCAGGGGGAGGTAAGTAGGATTCAATGGAGTGTTTGATGTCCTGTACACAGAGGGCGTCTTTTAGCAAATAATCGTTAAGACACCAGGACTATGATCGCTTAGCAATGGAAGGGATAGTGTCCGACAAGTAGATTGGCGCATGGTCTGAGAGAACAATGTTGCCGATAGTGGCTTTTGCCTCCCAGGATAGTGCCCTATGTTGGATTAGGAAAAAGTAATATGTGAGTAATATGTGTAGTCCCTGTCTTTAGGATGTAAGATCCACTAGTTGGAGACTATTCAAATCCTTTTTGAGGGAACTCAGCTGTCGCAATGGGATATGACTCTACTCCGAAGAGGTGTCAAGTTTGACGTCTAATGGGAAGCTAAAGTCTCTGCCAAGCAACAGGGGTTGGGAACTGGGGAAGAAACACTAGGAAAGAAAGAAGAGAGAGGTTCACAGAATACTGATCAAGGAGGGGTCTGGTGCAGGGGATGGGGGGAAACCAAATGAGATAAACGAGGAGGGGGGTGAAAGGGAATAAAACAGTAGAGCCTTATGGCCAAGATGGAGGAACGAAGGTCTAGGGCCTCAGTAGAAGCCTACCAACAAATGATGGGGTAGCTATAAGCACTCAGGCCTGGTGGGTGTGATTCCCCAAGTGGGAGTCAGGCCAACTAAAGAGGAGGCTCCAACAGAGTAATAGGAATTGTAATATCTGTAACGTTAGACAGTAACAGGAGGACCTTCCAGCACCTGGTGGTAGCCCCCACTTAGGACTACCGGTGCCCGGTCCTGTTTTGTAGCGCCCACCCTGTCTAGTAACTGTTGTCCTCCTGTAGGAAGATGAAGGACAGAGCAAGGATGAGAGCAATGCACACAGCGATCCCCAGGAGCGAAACCAATGTATATTCTGTAACAGTTTGATGGGAAACAGGACATCCATGGACCATTATGAAGATCTGTTCGGGCTCACTGTTATGGGCTCCGCAGAATGTCTTTAAGGTGTTGGACTTTTTTTTCATTTTTATCTCTTATATTTGTGAGTTTTTGTGAATCCGTGTGCATTATCAGTGAAACGCATGTGTTCTATTGAAAACGCACATGTATTTTGGCCAAATCCCCTCCCACTTGCGTTTTGGATGCACTTAAAAGCGAGACAAAAACATATTCTGAAACATTTGGCAGAGCTGCTGCAGAATCTCTTACTAGAATTTCCTTGGCCGAGACATTTTGTCAGGGTTTGTGTATTGAGTCCGGACTGTTTGTATCGTTGTCATGTCGGGGGCAGAATGATTGGTTTGTTTCTCACATCTGGCTCTTGTTTTGTTTCTCTTTGTATTCTGGAGACTTCTTTTGGGACATTTTGTAGCAGCTTGAGACATTTCTACAACATTCGACCAAAAGTTGCATTAAAAAAGAAATGGGATCAAATACCGAAAAAAAAAAAACACTTTGATAAATATGACTGTACAAAAAACTTTGAAGCGCCGACCACAAACGCACGGGAAAAATGTTGAAGGATTCTTCAACAAGAATCCAATTTGAGAAACCAAAATGCGAGACTGATGCGTTTTGAAAGGATTAAAAAACGCAACGCAAACCTCTTATTCCTGTATCCGGTTTTTATGACCGCCATAGGGGGTAGTTTTTCTGATCCGCTGCCAGGACATGTGAAGAAGACTGCAGGAACTTGCACCATGCAGGAGCAGGTAGTCACCATTAGCACCCAAGTCCCTGGGTGTGTTACTCATCGAAACCCCTACAGAAGCTGTTGCAGGATGTCACATGACATTGGGGTCCCTCTGAAAGTCCTCAGCGCTCCCTGTTTGATATTTATGGAACCCAATAAAATAGATTTCAAAAAAGTGTCCAGACCCATATGTTATGTTTTACACAAGGTAGCGTGGCCGAGCGGTCTAAGGCGCTGGATTAAGGCTCCAGTCTCTTCGGGGGCGTGGGTTCGAATCCCACCGCTGCCAAGAATTTTTTACATTTTTTTTGTTACCAATTAACCTTTACCTGCACCACATTATACTATGTCATGATGCCGTAAAGGCTACATGGAGGGAGCTTACAGAGTCCTTCCCATACAGCGCTGATATCAGATGCATTATGCCCTTGACAACTGGTAAGTATTGGTTGCACCAGTTAACATGTTAAGTGTCGCAGTCAAACCCATCCGTGGCACCAAAGAAATAATAATCGGGTGCTGCAGACCAGTTGTCTTTACAGCTAATTTCATGGAGTTTCCCAAGTTTGTCCTGCAACCTGGTCCGTAACGGTCTGCCAAAGGCACACTGTTGTGGATCCTTGTGGATACTGCAATACAGTAGAACTCCCAGAGATTAAGTAAAAAATTAGAAAAAAATCCCTCTTTCCATAGAACAAATGAAAATAAACAAATTTATAAACATGTTGGGGATCGTCATGTCCTAAAATTCCCCACCAGTCAACATGTAAAATGATTACAGGTTCCCTTTAACTCCTACTAGCTCAGTCCCACTGTACACACTGTATGGTCCTCCCTGATATTACAAATTAGAGGAACCCTAAAGAGGTTTCCTTAAACCCTTCACTCGTACATCCTGGTATCTTATCTCCTTTCCCTTCACATATTTCTCATTGTTATTCATCTCTGTATATCAACAAATGCATAAGGATGAAAAAATCTCATTAAGGGGTTAACACTTTTCATTTTTTTTTTATTATAGAGGTTAAACTACCAGTATGTTTTTGAGTGCGGGAGGAAACCGGAGGACCATGAGGAAACCCACACAAACACAGAGAGAACATACAAACTCTTTGCAGATGTTGACCTGGGTGGGACTTGACAACCCAAGCCGAATTTTACTCATTGTAATGTTTTCCTATCTTTATCCCATCCCAACTTTTTTTGAAAGTCAAAAGTTCAAAACCTTGTTACCCATTGGCTCCTCAGTGTCTCCTCTATCCTCCTCACGCCCCAACTCACCAAACTATTCTGTTTCCATAGTCGTTTAGCTTTTCAATGACACCGGGGGAGGGGAATGAGCTATAAATAGGTTTCCTAATGTTTGATCACCTGTTCTACCGGCACTGGTGGAAGATAACCCGTCCATGTGCCGATAGCAGGACTACCGGGAGGAAGCAGATTTATCATTGGGCATTGGATCTTACAAATTAGAGGAAGTCTAAAGAGGTTTCCTTACACCATTCACTCGTACATCCTGGTATCTTATCTCCTTTCCCTTCACATATTTCTCATTGTTATCCATTTCTTTATATCAACAAATGCATTAGGATAATAAAAACTCATTAAGGGGTTAACACTTCTCATGTTTTTTGATTATAGAGGTTAAACTTCCAGTATTGTGTGATAAAAAATAATCCTGGCCCGTACGGGGATCGAACCCGCGACCTTGGCGTTATTAGCACCACGCTCTAACCAACTGAGCTAACCGGCCATGGGTGAGATGCAACAAATCTAAAAAAAAATCCGGTGTGAGACAGTTTTGCACACAAGACTGGGGATTCCTCGTGTAGATTAGGCCGCCCCTGCTAGGACGGGAGGTGGACAGAAGAAGAGGTTGTGGTAGAAGAGGTCGGGTTATTACCTGAGATGAGATAAGGACTCCTGCACACGTTCTAGAGCTCCTGGAGGCACCACAAGTGACCATGTATGTGGTGGGACCAAAAGTGTAAAATCTAGGCCCTGGCTTCAGGCTTTAGTAGGCCACAATTGAGTGTGCTGAGAAATCGGGGAATGAAGTTGGGGACAGGTAGATTAGGACACAGGGGGGACCTTCTAGAGGATTCTGTGCCAATAACACAGTCTCAGCAGCGCAGTCCTGAGAAAGTCCTATTGTCTTCTAATCTCACATTTGAATCGGGCTTCAGGGGAGGGGAAAGGGGCGGAGCCTTTCATAGTTTTCTATTATTTTTACTTTTCTGGTCCCAGTGATTGTAGAGGGAGGTTTCCCATTCGTGTGCTGGTACCAGTATACAGTCCTGCTCAGTGTCCTGTTATGGTCTGTATATAGTAAATTCTTGTCTTGGAATCTCCTGAATGCAGAGGCAAAAAATAAAATCTTTCTACACTTTTCTTCCATGTAATTTGATCTCCTCATAATTTATTTGGTTCTTTGTTGTAACAAAATTTATAGCCTCCCCGTCGGGGAATCGAACCCCGGTCTCCCGCGTGACAGGCGGGGATACTCACCACTATACTAACAAGGAATTGCTATGGTGATATGTCACATGATCGACTTCTTAAAAGGGTCACTGTTGACTACAGGAAGTTTGAAATGATACTAGTGGCCTTAGTTTAGGACCCTATCAATCTGTGGAATAGCCGAGCTCAGGCGCTGGTCACAGCAGGGACAGTAGAGAGCTTCATGAAGGGTCTAGATGCCTTTTTACACCTAAATAAAATTGATGGTTCTGTTATATAGAATTGTTCCCTCTGTTTTTTGTATTAACCCCTTGAAGACCAGGTTTTTCTGGGCCATTAGATCTTATGATAGGATCTGGTTGCTTTGGATTTTGTGTTTTTTTGGCCCAAACATCATGACCTAGATTTAAGGACTAGTAATTTGGAGGGAGAAGCCCCTCCCTTTCCTTATAATTTTGATGTTCTTCTATCTTTATCATCAGATTTTTTACTCCCCTTCTTCCACAAGCCACATCTTCGGTTTAAAAAGCTGTATGGGGGCTTGTTATTTATGAGACAAATTGTACTTTCCAGTGGCACTGTTTAATATTTTTGGGAAATTATTTGCCATTTACTTGAAAGAGTAAAAAATATTCCACATGTGGTAGAATTGCCAAAAAAAACACATTTTTTATATCTTGTTTTTATGACTTTCACTGTGCAGTCCAGATGACACCTCCCTTTAGACTTTGAGTTCATGTGATCGCTGAGATACCTCATATATATAGTTTGGTGATGTATTAACCCCTTAAATACTTCACCCTTTTTTGTTTTTGTGTTTCCTTCTCTTACTTCCGACCTTTTTTTTCTACTAAGACTAGAGGGGAGGCAACATCTGGACTACACAGCAAAAGCCATAAAAGCAAGGCCCATAAAATATGATGGAACCTTTGTTTTTGGGTTTTTGTTGCCAATTCTACCACACATGGAATTTTTTCAACTTTGAGGTAAATGGTAAATAATATTCCTGAATATGAAATGGAGCCACTAGAAAGTACAATGTGTCCTGTAAATAACAAGCCCCCATACAGCTTTGTCAACTGAAGAATCAAAAAGTTGTGGCTTGTGGAAGGAGGAGAGTGAAAAATAGAAACAAAAAATACAAGAAAACCGGATCTTCAAGGGGTTAATACACAAAACCTATAGAAATGTATAGAGATAACAGAGGGACTGATCAGGTATCGCTGATAGAAAGCTGAGGCCGGGAACTAAACACAAACATGAAGGGTCCTAAACTAAGACCACAAGTATCGCTCCATAGTTTCCATAGTCTGTAGTGTCCCTTTAAGGAGTCGATCATGTGAGATGTTACCATAGCAATTCCTTGTTAGTATAGTGGTGAGTATCCCCACCTGTCACGCGGGAGACCGGGGTTCGATTCCCCGACGGGGAGGCCACAAGTTTTATTACTACACAGAACAAAAAAAAGAAAAAGAATGAGAAGATCAAGATTCAAGGAAGGAAGTTTTAATTTTTTGCTATTGCACTCCAGAAATTCTAAAGAAGGAATATACTATATACAACTGACACTGAGCCAGAACACGCTGCAACTTATAGTCTACAAAAAGAAAGGTTGTTTCACCACCAGGAGGAGGACAGTAACGCTGCAGCTAAATAACAAGGATACGAATAGTTGAGAATTGAAGAAATTTGCTTACCGAAATTTCGTTTTCCCTTAGTCCAAGAGGCAGCACACATACACTCAGAAGAGACCAGGTAACAAGCAGTAGTAGACAATTAAACAATTAGTGTCTTGGCTGCCTCCCCCTATATAAGGCCGGAGCACACACAACCCTTGTATGGTATATAGCAATAACGTTTCATCATCTAAGGGCGGGAAAGTTGTGCTGCCTCACGGACTAAAGGAAACCGATAATTACTCACCGGTAATTGTGTTTCCTTGAACCAAGACAGCACCCAACCAGAGAGAGGGATCCGCCTCCAGGGACAGGAAATCCAGAACTTTATAAGCGCGGCCCGGCCCATCTCCTTCAGTGGATTACAGAGACTGCATGGGACTCAATGCTTGGTTAATTTCTGGCCACCGTACTTATTCAGACTCATACCGAACCACCAATTACAATTATACTAAACACCAGCGTGTCACAGACACATTACTGAACACCAAAGTGTGAGGAGGGTGGGAATAACCAAGGTGCTGTCGTGGTTCAAGGAAACACAATTACCGGTGAGTAATTAACGATTTACCCCCCTCACCACGACAGCACCCAACCAGAGAGAATAGCATCGAAAAATTAGGGAGGGATCAACGAAGATAATACTCTTTGCCTGAAAGACAACTCCTGTGCACCCGCCACTTCCAATCTGTAGTGCTTGTAGACGGTGTGTGGGGAAGACCAGGTGGCAGCCCGACAAATCTGGCTAACTGACACCTCTATAAGTTCTGCCCATAAAGAAGAGACTGCTCTAGTAGAACAGGCTTTTGTCCCTTAGGCACTGGTTGCTTTGCGGCCACATAAGCCGCACTAATAGTCAGCTTGATCCACCTGGATATAGCCATAGCTGAGGCCTTTTTTCCCCTATTCTTGCCTCCGAAAAGACTAAACAGGCTGTCTGAACTCCTCCATTCTTCCGCCCTAGCTAAGTAGATCTCAATAGCTCTTTTAACATCCAGCTTACTATTTTCCTTTTCTCTCTCTGTAGATGGATTATTACAGAAGGATGGAAGCCTAATCTCCTGCGACCTGTGAAACTTAGAGGCTACCTTAGGTAAAAAAGCCCAGTCTATTGTAAGCACCAGTCTATCCTCCAATATCTTAGTAAAAAGTGCTCTGCAGGATAGGGCCGATATCTCTCCTACTCAACAGGCCAAAGTGATTGCCACCAGGAAGACTACTATAAGAGTTAACCATTTTAATGGGCATGTCTCTAAAGGTTCAAACGGTTCCTTTAGTAAGTAGTTTAACGCCAACGTGAGGTCCCAAGGAGGCACTGTACATATCTTAAACAGGGTCATAAGAGATGCTGCTTTAATGAACCGGGCTATCCAGGGATGAGAAGCTAAGGGAGATTCAAACAGAGAGCCGGCTTTTATCCCTTATTTAGGCCAGCCTGTAAAAAATCGAGAATTCTAGCCCCATTCGGATTACCTAAGTCTATCTGCTTAGGACTCCGGAAATCCGAAAATACTTACCAGACCCTAACATAGATCTTAGAGATCACTACCTTTCTACTCTTTTGTAGAGTTGTAATTACCTTGTCTGACAGGCCCTTCTCACTCAAGACGCGCCTCTCAAATTCCAAGCCGTCAGACGGAGATTCACAATCTGCGGGTGGAATACTGGCCCCTGGAAGAGAAGGTCCTGCCACTCTGGGAGAATCCAAGGATCCGACACCGAGAGCTCCCTTAGTATCGAGAACCATGCCCTCCTTGGCCAAAACGGAGCTATAAGAATGACTCTGGCCTGATCTTGTCTTATCTTTTTCAGAACTCTCGGAAGGACTGACAGAGGAGGGAATGCAAACAAGAGGCTGAAGTCCCATTTTATTGAGAAGGCATTCCGACTTCTGATCATTTGGGTCTAGGAAGCAGAAGAGCCGGACCTGTCTGTTCTTCTTTGTGACATACAGGTCTATCTCTGGCCACCCCCAGAGCTTCGTTATCTTGTAAAAAACATCCTTGTTCAGGGATCATTCTACCTGCCGCAGTAAGTGACGACTTAGGAAGTCCGCTCTCAGATTGTCCTTGCCTCTTATGTGGACCGCAGAAACTGATCTCAGGTTGGTCTCTGCCAACCTGAAGATCTGATTCGACAACTTCATTAGAGGTTCGCTCCTGGTACCTCCTTGGCGATTCAAAAAGGCCACTGCCGTCACGTTGTCTGAAACAATCTTCAGCTCTGTCCCCTGAATTACTGGCAAAGATTGTTTGATCACTTCCTGGAAGGCTCTCAGCTCCCTTTAATTTGAGGACATCCTATCCGACTCCTTGCTCCATGCCCCTGGAATAGGAGATCCTTCACATGGGCTCCCCAACCCCAGGCACTTGCGTCTGTAAACATATATAGAGGATTTTCCTCTCTCCATGGTCTGCCTACCTGAAGGTTTTCCTCCTTTAAGCACCAACCTAGAGATTCTAGTATCCCCTGAGGAAGCGGGAACTTCCAATCTAGGCTGGCCTGGTCTCCGTCCCAGGCTTTCAACATGTACAGTTGTAAGGGTCTTGCATGGAACACATGGGACATTGCCCAAGGCACCGCTGTAATGGCTGCCATGAAGACGCCTAAAACCTTTATCACTTCTCTTTTTTTAGGAGACGATTCACTGTACAACCCCTCCACTGAGACTCTTATCTTCAGAACCTTTTCTTGCGGAATGAAGGATCTTTGGCAACTGAAATCCAACTGGATGCCTAAAAAGATCTTTGACTTGGAGGGAACAAGGGAGGACTTTTTTAGGTTCACCATCCATCCTAGACGGTGTAAGATTTCCAGAACCACTTTCATCTGGACCTCCTGTTTTTCCACCAAGCTTCCTACAAGCAGAAAAACGTTAATATATGGCACAAAGATCACTTGATGTTTTCATATATAGGCTGCCACCTCGGATATCAATTTTATGAATACCCTTGGAGCTATGGCTACCCCAAAGGGTAGGGCTCTGAACTGGAGGTGTGTGATCATGCCATCCAATACTACTGCCACTCTCAGGTAGTATGCGTCCGCCAGATCTACAGAAGCCATGTAACAATCCTGAAAAAGCATTACTGTTGATCTTATGGACTCCATCTTGAACCTGTCTATTTGTAGTTATCGATTCAAAGGCTTCAGGTTTATAATGGTACGAAGGGAGCGGTCTGGTTTCTTTATGAAGAACAGGGTTGAGTAGAATCCTGTACCCTGCTCCTGAAGTGGAACCCTGCTGAGAACATTCTTTTCCAATAGGGACCTCACCTCTGCCTTTAGAGCCTGTTGAGCCTCCCATCCAGACACTGATGTCATCTTGAAGCGCAGTGTGGGGGGGGGAAGGGATAGAAAAGGTAACCTTAGACCATCCTGGGTAATTCCCAGAATCCAGCCACTCCCTGTGATCTTTATCCATTCCTCCTTGAACAGGGAAAGTCTTCCCTCCACTGGTCCCCTGGCGTCATTGCTGACCAGAGCGCTTGCTCTTTTAGGAGATCACCATCCTTCTTTCTTATCTCCAGATCTCTGTGGTGACCTAAACCTCCTCAAGGAACAAAAAAATCTTCTCTCCTGTGGTCTTGCACTGCGGAACCCTTTCTTTCTGTCCGCTGCTTTCTCTAAGATCCTATCCAAAACGGACCCAAAAAGGAATTCCCCTTCACAATGGATACTTTTTGTAGCCAAGTCACCAGACCAATTCTTCAGCCATAAAGCCCTTCTAGCTGAATTTGACAATGCAGCTGACCTTGCTGACAACCGGAGAGCATCCACCGATGCATCAGCTAAGAAGGCCGAGGCCGGGACTTCCGGTTCCGGCGCTGCCATGTGAGGAGGTGAGGAAAGGAGCTCCCGACATCCCCTCACGCAGACCTGCTAAGTGCCACACAAAACTAATAAAATAAAAGCGCCCAGTGCTTCTCTTCCTCTTACCTTACCACGCCGGGTGTATGGAGCGGTATCTCCTCCGAAGTACACAGAAGGGGGAAGCAGCACCAGCAGAGAAGGAGACGGGCCCGACACGTGCGGCCAAGATGGCGGCGACGGCCGCGGCAGCCACAACCCTGACAGCACAGTCTGGCGCAGACGGGGTGGAGGTCAGCACAGGAGAGGGCAATGGAGAAATAACGCTAAGCCCTAATATGACTGTATCACCTGAATCTCCCACATTATCAGAAGCTCCGGGTGTTAATTACAGACAGTTGGCTGTGGAGGTGGCAAGGCTATTAGCTGCAGATGTGCAGAAAACACTTGAGCTGACATTACAAGCCTCCTTTAATAGTTTGGGGGAAGAGATACAGCAGCATAATACACGTTTTGAAGAATTGGAGTCAAGGATTTCAATGCTAGAGGATGACAGGGCAACGATGCAGACAGAGATGGAAAAGATACAGGAAGATAATAAAGTACTGCTAGCCCGTATAGAAGATCAAGAAAACCGCGGGAGGCGGAACAACCTGCGTATTGTGGGACTTACAGAATCTGTCAAACAAACTGCTTTAAGGGCGTTATGCGAGAGAGAGCTGCCCTATGCGCTAGGACTGGATCACATGTGTCGCATTGAAAGAATTCATAGGATAGGTCCCGATCCTGACATCCAAGGGACAAGTCAAGAGTCTCGCCCCAAGAAACCCAGACAAGTTATCATGAGATTTCTGGATTATAACGACAAAATGGAACTTTTAAGGGCTTACAGAAAACGCAAACGCCCTCTGACATATAAGGGCGAACAGGTACTTATGTTTGAAGATTACTCAGCGGCGGTGGCGCAGCAGCGCAGATCTTTCAGTGAAATCTGCTCCAAGCTATATAAGCACAAAATTAAATTTCAGCTAGCCTACCCGGCAATTCTTAGGGTTTTCCCTGAAGGAGCGCGACCCCAGGTGTATCGCAATCCAGAAGAAGCAGAAGACAAGCTGGCGTCCCTCTTCAGTTGTAATTCGCCACAGACGGAGAGCCCAAAACACCGAGCCCAGAAGAGAAAATCAAGTGAAACGGCGACATCCTCGGACGAATGTACGAAGAAAGGGGAGTCACCAAAAGCCCAGAGAGACTCCAAGCGGCGTCAGAAAAAACCAACACAAGATGTTTGGGGAGACTGAAAACAGTTAAGAGTACGATTCAATGACTGTATGCTCACAAAGGAGCAAATAGTATTATTAGCATTGTTAAGGTTGATGCACAAAAGGTAATGGGTGTTTACATATCGAAGTTGGGGATGGAACCCCCAAAAGGGGGAAGCGTTTTATGGTAAAGAAGATCTATTGAAGTGAGGGGAGGGGGGAGCAATATACGCATGGTAGAAAAAAGTGAAGTCGCGAACACCAACCAAGGGGGTCAGCAATGTTCTGATCCAATATTTTTGTTGGTATGGTGTGGGATTGGGGTATTGTTTCTAATGTTGGGGAGTTTGCTTTATTTGTTGGGGAGGGGGGGGAGGGGATGTGCCTGTGTGTTGTGCCTGACTGCCGATCCGTATACCTGGCTACCTTGAATCTTGTCTTTTTGTATTGGTGTCTTCCAGGTTATCGGCGCCAATAACTCCGTTTAGTCATGGCTAATAAAACTTTCTTTTATTTTTTAAGCTGTATATCATGTTTTATAATCGTATTGAACTATTTTAATCATAGCGACACTAACAGTTTTTATGAATGAACCTTTTACTACATTATTTATGTTTACAAATCTGACATCAGAACATCAGTCTTTCGCGCCAAAAATTACACTTTATAATCCTTGTGTTTGTCCTAAAACTGTGAAGCTATATGTAACTGAGGAAGAGCCTAGCACGGGCTCGAAACGCGTATTACACAGCTTAAAAAATAAAAGAAAGTTTTATTAGCCATGACTAAACGGAGTTATTGGCGCCGATAACCTGGAAGACACCAATACAAAAAGATAAGATAATACGGGGTGAATCACCCTCCACCTCGGAATCCAGGAGGCTGCCGAAAGAACTCAACCAACCGTTGCGCTCGAACGTGTTGTACCGTCCGTACAACCCGGAAAGGTGAGCATTACTCTAAAAACACCTAGTTGTATTTTTAAAAAAAACGTTTTCACACATGTGGCGCCCGTATCGCCTCTTTCCTGTTTAAATCTACCTTGAATCTTGGAGATACAGATACAAATGTTATGCCCTACAATTGTAACCCCCAAAAATATGCACAATTAAGATTATAAATTGGAATGTGAAAGGGCTACGCTCTCCAAATAAACGTATGGCGATATTGCGCCACCTGAAACGAATGCGCCCAGACATAGTTATGCTACAAGAGACTCATTTGGAGGAGCCTGACTTTGAAAGAATGCACAAGATGTGGGTGGGCAGTGTGTTCGGATTGGCAGCCAGAAATAGGAAAGCAGGGGTCCTGACGTTAATTAATAGGAATCTACCTATCCAAGTGTTAAAACACACTGCAGACCAGGAGGGCAGGGTATCATATCTGACTTTATCATATTTAGGAGAAACATATGACCTGTATAATGTTTATGGTCCTAATGGAAGCTCAGCCCCCTTTTTCATAAAATTGGAGGTGGACATCCTTAAGTCCAAATCCACACATGTAATTATGGGGGGGGATCTCAATGTTGTACATAATGTGGCAGAGGACAAACGAACTAGCCATCCACGAAAGGGCCTTGGGAGGGGGGAAGACCGTGTACTGACCTCATTTTTAGAGAAGACAAGCCTTGGGGATACATGGAGACTCCAAAATCCAGAAGGTAGAGAATATACCCATTTCTCTCATGCGCATGGTACATGGTCGAGGATTGATTATATACTGTCCTCTTCCTTGCTAACCAGGCGAGTGACAGAGGCATCCATAGGAGACTTGGTTATCTCTGATCATGCCCCGGTAGAGGTGCAATATGCGGACAAGCATCCAAGGGGCTCGCATGTGACGTGGAGATATCCAAGTTTCCTATGCAAAGAGGAGGGATTCCAGGCCTTGCTGAAAGGATGGTGGCTGGAATTTAGCTCCACCCATGAGCAGCATATTGATGATCCGGGTCTTTACTGGGCATCAGCTAAAATGATGGTCAGGGGGCGAATCATGGCATATGTTAAAGCAAAGAAAAAAGAAGCTCACAAAAAATTCCTCGTAGCAAGTCAGCGGCTCCGTGAGGCGTACTCCATTTTCACAGAGACGCAACAAGATAAATGGGTGCAGGCGAAAGGCGAATTTGAGGCATGGGTAGAACGGAAAGAAGGTTTTTATCGTGCAGAATGGGAAACAGACCTTCATAAATTTGGGGATAAAGCGGGAAAACTCTTGGCGAAAATAGCGAAAGGGAAATATACAATCCCCCATATAGGAGCATTACGAGACCAATCAGGCCAGATTAAAAAGCAACCTCAGGAGATTAATTCTCTTTTCAGGGATTATTATGAGCACCTATATCGGGATGATAGCCGTCAAATGACAAAAGGGAAGGAGTTCCTAGACAAAGTTAAGATACCCTCCATAAGCGAGGACCAGCGAATGGAACTTAATGCAACAATAACTGAGGAGGAAGTGCAGAGGGCGATAGCATCATTGGCAGGGGGGAAATCTCCAGGTCCCGATGGCTATCCTGGTGAGTTCTACAAGGCTATGTGTGAACAAGTGGTTACACCACTATGTAACTATTACAATTCAGTGCTAGACACAGGGGAAATTAGGAGGGACTCAAAAAATGCATATATCAAATTGCTACCAAAGCCGGGTAAGGATCTGTTAAGCCCGGGATCCTACAGGCCAATATCGTTAATCGATGTTGATATGAAGTTATTTTCGAAAATATTAGCCCAGCGATTAGCAGGATTGCTGCCGGGAGTAATAGGGAAGTCCCAAGTGGGTTTTGTGAAGGGGCGAGCGGCCGTGACTAATATCCGTAAGGTTCTAGCGGTGTTAGATAGGGTCCAGTGCCATCCTCAGACAAGAGAGAGACCAACATTAGTAGCCCTAGATAACGAAAAGGCTTTTGATAATGTCAGATGGGATTGGCTAGGGATGGTACTGGACCGTATGAAAATTACAGGACAATTCCGCACTTACCTTAAAGGGATATATAATAATCCGACAGCGCAAATTAGTACACCAGGGTTTATATCAGCTCCCTTTAAATTACAAAAAGGAACACGCCAGGGCTGCCCCCTTTGACCACTCCTTTTCGATATTGCACTAGAGCCACTAGCTAGATATTTTGAAGATTCTAATTTATATGAGGGCATATAAGATTGCGTTATTTGCAGATGCCGTAATTTTATTCTTATCAGATCCCATGAGGCACCTCCCACGGGTATTCTCAGTAATAAAGGACTTTGGGGAGTTCTCTGGCTACAGGGTCAACGTGGAAAAAAGTGAAGTTTTAGAACTGAAACAAAAGGCTAACGTTAGGGATTGGCATGAGCTTTCCTTGGGAATAAAACCATCTGCTCATGAGATCAAATATCTCGGAATTAAAATAGGTAGAAATCCAGGATCTCTATATAAGCTAAATTATCCCCCTCTAATATCTAAAATAATAATGGAACTGGAAAGATGGAAAAATTTACCTCTATCGCTGCTAGGAAGATGCCACTTGATCAAAATGATGAGCTTTTCTAAACTATTATACCAACTGCAGACCCTGCCATTATTGTTACAGCACAAGGACATCAATAGGCTTAATAAAGCATTCACACAATTTATATGGAGAGGGGGTAGAGCGAGAATAGCCCTGCGGATCACAGCGCCTCTTCCCACTCAAACTGGGAATTGGAAAAGGATCTAGCAGCACCTTGGGTTTTGATGGCATTAATGCATACGAGATGGTCAAAAATGCCTAAAGAGGTGAAGTCCACCATTTTGTTAAGAGATACCATAATCACGTGGAAAAAAGTGAGAGGCCTTTATGGGTTTATGATCTCCAAACATATGCCATTGATTAAACACCCAGAATCACCTTGGCAAGGCCATAGGGGGGGAGCGAATGGAATGGGGGGGGGGGGATTGAAGCAAAAGCAAAGGCGTTGATGAACGAAGAAACACGCAGCTGGTTCAAGGCCTCAGATATAATAGTAAAATATAATTTGTCATTCCAACGTCAACTTGAAATTTTTCAGATATTGTCATTCTGTAGGGAAAGGGTGAGAGACATTAGGAAGGAACTTTCGGATCAGGTCTTTGAGGGTCTTTTAAGTATTGCTCCAGGGCATTACACAATATCTTTCCTATATGCAGTAATGCGGCAACAACTCTGGGGCAAGGCGACCTCGGATCTTTTTAAAAAATGGGGGGAGAGATTGCAAGTACCAGATCCAACGATGCTCATTTTGCAAGGATGGGCAATAGTTAGACATGTTATAGTTAATGAAAGAGGGAGGGAGACTTATTTTAAATTGATGCATGGGGCGATATATGGCTTAAGTATTCTCCCTTCACCCTCCAGGCCTGATCTTATTACAGATTGCCAGAAATGCGGAGCAATTTTGCCAGACCTATGGCATGGTATGTGGACATGTGCCAATATTCAAAGATACTGGTCCCAAGTTGTTGATTATATAAATAGAAATTGGGACACAAACATCAGGGGGAGTCCAGGAGAATGTCTATTTCATGACATTGGTGATCAAAATGAGGAGAGTGATGTTGAAGGGGAGGGAGAAAGGAAAATAGTAGAAGGAAGAGTTCCAAATAAGTTGCGATTTCCACACGTAGTGTTGTTAGTAGCTAAACGCTGTGTCCTCTCCCATTGGTTAAAGAGTTCATCGCCCACAGTCCTGGAATTGATAGAACAACTAAAACTTTTGATTAACATAGATAGGATAGATACTTTGCGACATAAGGAAAAGGGAGCGAAAGCCTTTTTCCGGAAGTGGAAAATATTTTTACTAAATCATTATACTAGACAGGACATTGTGGAATTCATGACTCCCTTCCAGTATACCCAGTGGTATTGTCAAGAGGATCTCAAAGGCAGATTGGGAGGATTTAAGATCTAGTGGGGCAGGTGGGGATGCGGGGTGGTTGGAATCAACACGCAGGCACATGGGTGGGGAGGGGAGGGAATGTTTGATGTTTTTTGTTCTTTTCTGTGGTTTTTAAATAGGTCTTCATGGTAATAACATACTGATTGTACCAATACTACTTATGACTTACAAGTATATATTGTTCAGATGATGGGTCATTTAAGGAAATAGAAAAACGACCTAACATAAAAGTAAATGATATTGAAACCCTGTACTGTCAAAATGGCAAAGCTGTTTGTATGTATTTTATAATGCACTAAAAGAAAATAAATAAAAAAAATTTCAGTTAAAAAAAAAAGAAGGCCGAGGCCTTTATTTAGTTCTTTGTCGTAACAAAACTTTTTGCCTCCCCGTCGGGGAATCGAACCCCGGTCTCCCGCGTGACAGGCGGGGATACTCACCACTATACTAACGAGGAATTGCTATGGTAACATCTCACATGATCGACTCCTTAAAGGGACACTGCAGACTATGGGAAGCATGGAGCGATACTTGTGGTCTTAGTTTAGGAGCCTTCATGTTTGTGTTTAGTTCCCGGCCTCAGCTTTCTATCAGCGATACCTGATCAGTGCCTCTGTTATCTCTATACATTTCTATATGTTCTATAGTGTCCAGGTAAGTATAAATACACTATTAATCTATCCACTAGGGATCCCCAATTTCCTCTAGAGGCTTCTGGGGCATGGAGCCCGAGCCACGGCTACTCCACGTCCCAGTAGCTTCTTTCAAACCCTGGGACAGCTTCTCTTCAGCGTGTAGCTCGCTGTAGTTGTGCGCACTCATCCCATGAAGCCGATGTTCTGCGCATGCACAGCAGCTTTTGGCTTTGCAGACGAGTGCGCGCAGCTACAGCAAAACGGCCAATGTATCTTCTCTTTCCTTTTCTTTATATATTTTACTTTAATGGCGGTTCTCTCTTGAAACGCATGCACCTCATACATACTCATCAATTATTACTATCCCAATACCAAATGGGATCCAAATCAATATATTGTGATGATAAAGATAGAAGAACATCCAAATTATAAGGATGGGAAAGGGAGGGGCTTCTCCCTCCAAATTACTTGTCCTTAACCCCTAGGCGCACCACAACGTTATACTACGTCCCCGGGGCTAGATGCTTAGCGCACCGGGACGTAGTATAACGTCCAGCTTCTGGGACCGGCTCACAAACAGAGCCGGTACCAGAAGCAGCGGTTGTCAGCTGTCTATCACAGCTGACACCGCGCTGTAACACCCGCGATCGGAGCCGACTCCGATCGCGGGTGTTAACCCCTTACACGCCGCAGTCAAGCATGACCGCGGCGTGTAAGGGTGTTCCTGCTGTGGATCGGATCCCCCGTGCCGCTTACCGGGGGATCCGATCCTCTTCCGGGCAGCTCCGAGGACTGGCATGTGACCCGGAGCTGCCCGGTCTCCATGGCAGCCAGATCCCTTCCGGGTCTGGCTGTAAACTGTCTGAGCATGCGCAAGCTTGCTCTACAATAAAATAGTATTGTAGAGCAGTGTATTGAACTTAAACCAGCGATCAGAGCATCACTGGTTTAAGTTCAAGTATGTATAAGTAAAAATATACACATATAACACTACACATTATAATAAAAAAAAAATAAATACATAAAAATATAAGCCCCTAAAATGTCACTTTCCCATAAAAAAACGTAATAAAGTATAAAAAACATAAAAACACAAAAAACCCCGCATATTTGGTATTGCTGCGTCCGTAACAATCTGTATAATAAAACAGAATTGTTACTGGACCCGCACGGTAAACGGCAGAGGAAAAAAACGCAAAAAACTTTCCAAAAAAAGATCATTTTTAATTAATACCCTATAAAAAAATGCTCTAAAAAGTGATTTAAAAAATTTTATGCACTCTAAAATAAGCCCACTAAAAAGAACAACTGTTCTCGCAAAAAATAGGCCCCTAACCAGATTTGTCAGCCGAAAAATAAAAAAGTTATGCATATGAAAAGATGGTGATGCTAAAATGAATAAGATTTTCTCCAAATTAGTTTTTATTCAGTACAATTGAATAAAATACACAAAACCCCACATATTTGGTATCCCTGCGTCCGTAACAATCTGTATAAAAAAACTGAATTGTTATTAGATCTGCAAAGTGAACCCTGTAAAAAACAACCTAAAAAAACTTTCTGAAAAAAAGAGGATTTTTTATTAATGCCCTTTAAAAATGCTCTAAAAAGTGATTTTAAAAAGTTACGCAATCTAAAATAAGACCACTAAAAAGAGCTATCATTCTCGCATAAAATAAGCCCTTAAACAGATTTGTGAGGTGAAAAAAAAAAAAGTTATGCATATGAAAGATGCTAAAATTAATAACAATTTTGCCAAATTACTTTTTATTCAGTAAAAATGGGAAAAAATTAAAAATATATATAAATGAAGTATTTTTGTAATCGTGGCGACGTATAGAATAAAAATAATATACTATTTTTATGGTATGGTTAACGGCCCAAAAAAAAAACACATAAAAATTTTCCTAAAAATTGATGATTTTCATTTCCTCCACCAACAAAGAGTTAATAAAATCTCACCAATTAGCCTATAGAGGCTCCAAAATTATGTATTAGAAAAGAGCATCTCATGTGGCAAAAGAAATAAGCCCCTATAGATCCTCAATAAAAAAAAGAAAAAAATTATAGCCTGTACAATGTGACAGCAAATCTGATGTGGATGGCGCCTCCTTCCCTTCTATGCCCGGCCGTGCGCCCATACAGCAGGTTACCACCACATATAGAGTATCCGTGTACTCGGGAGAGATTGGGTAACAAACTTTGTGGAGCCTTTTTTCATTTAATCCATTGTAAATGTTTAATTTTCCACCCAAAATGGGTGTATTGTGAAAAAATATTACAATTTGCACCTCCATTTTGTTTTAACCCCTATAAAACACGTAAAGGGTTAACAATCTTCTTAAAAGTGGTTTTTCATACATTGAGGGGTGTAGTTTCCACAATGGGGTAATTTATGAGTCTCGCTATTATTTAGGCCTCTCAGTGTCAATTAGAAGTTGAGCAGGTTCATCTAAATACGGGTTTTGGCGATTTTACAAAAAATGTGAAAAATGGCCCCAAATTCTGAGCCTCATAACATTCTAGTAAAATATGTGGAATCTTAAAACACCATGCCAACATAAAGCAGACACTTGGGAAATGTAAGTTATGAATTTATTTGGGTGCTTTGACTATCTGCATCAAAAGTAGAGAATTTAGAACGTTGAAAATAAAGAATTTTTCACAATTTTTGCCAAATTTTGTTTTTTTTCATAACTAAACGCAAAAGATTTCATCCAAATTTTTAAACTAATTTGAAGCACAAAGTGTCACGAGAAAACAATCTCAAAATCCCCTGGATATCTCATAGCGTTCCAAATCTATAACCACTTATAGTGACACAGGGCAGATTTGAAAAATGGGGCTGCGTCCTTTAGGCCAAAAGAGGCGGAGTCTCGTAGGGGTTAAATCTAGGCCATGATGTTTGGGCCACAAAAACAAAATCCAAAGCAGCCGGATCCTATCATAACATCTAATGGCCCAGAAAAACCTGATCCTATAGAGGTTATTACACAAAACATAGAGAAATGTAGAGAAAGTTACTAGAGGGACTGATCCGGTATCGCTCTTAAAAAGCTGATGAAGGGAAAGTAACACAACCGCAAAGGGTCCTAAAAGAAAGTCCCATGTATCGCTCCATACTTCCCATAGTCTGCAGTGTCCCTTTAAGGAGTCGACCATGTGATTTGTTGCCATAGCAATTCCTCGTTAGTATAGTGGTGAGTATCCCCGCCTGTCACGCGGGAGACCGGGGTTCGATTCCCCGACGGGGAGGCAAAAAGTTTTGTTACTTTGTCAAAAAATTACATAGATTAAAATCCATTGCAAAAATATGATACAGGATTTTTCTGTGTTAAAAATATCGCACATTTACCCCTCCGAGACTTTTTGACAATCCACTTTTCACTTCATGCAAATTTCACCACATTCATTATGTACAGATTTATAAAGTGCAACTTTTCAAAACTCACAAACTTTGGCACAAATTCAGCCCAGTGCCACACACAGAACTACATTTACGTATGAGAAGATCAAGATTCATGGAAGTGAAGGAAGTTTAAAATTTTTGCTATTGCATTCCAGTGACTCCAAGGAAAGAATCTCCTATATACAGCACATAACAAGACACGGAGCCGGACTGTATACACCAGGGATAGGAGAACACGCTGCAACTTATAGTCTACAAGAAGAAAGGTTGTGTCACCACCAGGAGAAGGTCAGTAACACTGCAGCTAAATCACAAGGATACGAATAGCTGATAAGTCTGGTGTCCGGGTAAGGAGAAATACACAATCTATCCACTAGGGATCCCCAGAGTATGAAAGTTTGTATATGGAGACTTCCATCTAAGTAGAAGTCCACATCCCCCGTAGCCCCACCGGCCAGTGATGACATGACGAAGGCTCGGGGTACGCTGGAGGCTTTTATGAGCCCGGGCTGTATGACATCTCTTATGCTTCCACATCTATATATTATGGCACATATCTCTTTGATGTATACGGTAAGATGGGGTTTCTAGATGTGACCTCCACTACACCGGACATCACCGTTTACTGACCTCAGTGATGGAAGTTTCTAGAAGCCTCACATCAGGCCATTAGGTTTTACAATAGGATCCGGCTCCTTTAGATCCTGATTTTATGGCCCAAACATCATGGCCTGGTTTTAGGGAAAAATACTTTCAAGGCCAAGGGACCGACTTTTACTCATAATTTTGATGTTTTCCTATCTTTATCCCATCCCAACTTTTTTTGGAAGTCAAAAATTCTAAACATTGCTACCCATTGGCTCCTCAGTGTCTCCTATATACTCACCACACCCCAACTCACCAAACTATTCTGTTTGCATAGTCGTTTAGCTTTCCAATGACACCGGGGGAGGGGGATGAGCTATAAATAGGTTTCCTAATGTTTACTTGTTAACCCCTTAAGGACGCAGCCATTTTGTAGCTTTAGGCTCAGCCCCATTTTTTGGATTTTGACTTGCGTCGCTATATATATGGTTATATGGTTATGTTTTTTCCCCACATGTTGTGCTTCATTTTAGTGGTAAATTTTGGCTGATAAGTTTTGCATTTATTAACAAAAAAAAAAAAATTTCCCTTTTACAAAATTTCGAAATCATTACATTTTCAGGCAGATCGATTTACCACCTAAATAAGTTGCTGAATAACATTTCCCATTCGTCTACTCTACATTTTCATCATTTTTGAAATGTTTGGATAATTAATTTTGATGTCACGCGGCTACAAATAGAATATGGATTTTCTGTATTTTCAGAATTGACCATGTATGCGGTTGGACCACCAGTGTAAAATCTGGGCCCTGGCTTCAGGCTTTAGTAGGCCGCAATTGAGTGTGCTGAGAAATCGGGGAATGAAGTTGGGGACAGGTAGATTAGGACACAGGGGGGACCTGCTAGAGGATTCTGTGCCAATAACACAATCTCAGCAGCGCAGTCCTGAGAAAGTCCTATTGTCCTGTAATCTCACATTTGAATCGGGCATCAGGGGAGGGGAAAGGGGCGGAGCCTTTCATAGTTTTCATAATATTTACTTGTTGATTTCGGGTCCCAGTGATTGTAGAGGGAATGTATGGAGATAAAAGAGGGACTGATCTGGTACCGCTGATAGAAAGCTGAGGCCGGGAACTAGAAACAAACTAAACTAAACTAAACCACAAGTATCACTCCATACTTCCCATAATCTGATGTATCCCTTTAAGAAGTCCATCCTGTGATGGGTTACCATAGCAATTCCTCGTTAGTATAGTGGTGAGTATCCCCGCCTGTCACGCGGGAGACCGGGGTTCGATTCCCCGACGGGGAGGCTACAAGTTTTATTACTACACAGAACAACATCTAATGTATGAGAAGATCAAAATTCATGGAAGGAAGGTTTGATTTTTTGCATTCCAGAGATTCCAAGGAAAGAATCTCCTATATACAGCAAATAACAAGACACGGAGCCGGACTGTATACACCAGGGGTGGGAGAACAGGCTGCAAAAAGATTGTTTCACCACCAGGAGAAGGACAATAACACTGCAGCTAAATGACAAGGATCTGAATAGCTGATAAGTCTGGTGTCCGGGTAAGGAGAAATACAGTCATGGCCAAAAGTTTTGAGAATGATGCAAATGTTAATTTTTACAAAGTCTCCGGCATCAGGTTTTATAATGGCAATTTGCATATACTCCAGAATGTTATAAAGAGTGATCAGCTTAACAGCAATTAATTGTAAAGTCAATATTTGCCTAGAAAATGAACTTTTTCCCCCAAAACAAGTTTCAACTTCATTGCAGGCGCCTTAGGCGGAGCAGCTGCCATGGTTTCAGTGATGTCTCCAGTAACACAGGGGCGGGTGCTGATGGGGACAGGGCTGGGGACTATCTGTCAGGATTAAGTAACAATCACACCACTGGACACTTTACAAGGAGGCTGGTGCTTGGCATCATTGTTTCTCTTCTGTTAGCCATGGTTATCTCTAAAGAAACACGTGCAGTCAGCCCTGCACAAAACTGGCCGAACAGGGAAGAGTATCACAGCTAGAAAGATTGCACCTCAGTCACCGATCTATCGCATCATCAAGGAATTCAAGGAGAGAGGCTCCATTGTTGCCAAAAAGGCTCCAGGGCCCAAGAAGGAGCAGCAAGCGCCAGGAGCGTCTCTTACAAGTGTCTCAGCTTGGGGATGGGGCTCCCAGCATCGCAGAGCTCAGGAATGGCAGCAGGCAGGTGTGAGGCATCTGCACGCACTGTGACACTCCGGAGACTCCTGGAGCAAGGCCTGGTGTCCAGGGGGCCAGCATAGAAGCCGCTTCTCTCCAGAAACCATCAGGGACAGACTGATACTCTGCAGGAGGTGCAGGGAGTGGATGCTGAGGACTGGGGGAAAGTCATTGTCTCTGATGAATCCCCTTTCCGATTGTTGGGAGAAGACAAGGTGAGCGATACCACCAGTCTTGTCTCATGCTACCTGTAAAGCCTCCTGCAGCCATTCATGTGTGCGTGTGGGGGGGGGGGGGGCTTCTCAGCCAAGGTAATCGGCTCTCTCACAGTCTTACCTAAAAACACATCCATGAATAAAGAATGGGACCAGAATGTCCTCCAAGAGAAACTTCTCCCAACCCTCCAGGAGCAGTTTGGTGATGAGTAGAGATGAGCGAGCACTAAAATGCTCGGGTACTCGTTATTCGAGACGAACTTTTCCCGATGCTCGAGTGCTCGTCTCGAATAACGAGCCCCATTGAAGTCAATGGGAGACTCGAGCATTTTTCAAGGGGACCAAGGCTCTGCACAGGGAAGCTTGACCAAACACCTGGGAACCTCAGAAAAGGATGAAAACACCACGGAAATGGACAGGAAACAGCAGGGGCAGCATGCATGGATGCCTCTGAGGCTGCTTAATCGCACCATTATGCCAAAATTATGGGCAACAGCATGGCCATGACAGAGTGACCTAATGGGGCTAGATAGCATCTAAAACATGCAATAATTGACCCTGACACTATAGGGGACGGCATGCAGAGGCAGCGGCAGCAGTGGCAGGCTAGAGAGTGTCATGGCGACATACCCTAAATGGACTCAGGCTTCAAACCAATGGGTGGCAGAGAGGAACCAAAGGAGGTGAGCAAGAAGCGCTGAAATGATTTCCTATGTGAACAAAAGGTTGACGGTATATTTAGTCGATAACACAGCATGGTGGCGACATAGTGACCAAGTTCCATAACGTATCTGGTGAAACACTCAAAAAATGAGCCTGACACAGCTCTTTTGATAAGGGGACGACATGTGGAGGCAGCCATGGAGACGACTTCCATGATTAAGAGTGACAGTATGGGGCATTCATATTGCGCTGCTATGATTGCAACTTTAGGTCTCCAGCATGGCGGCGACAGATAGACCGACTTCCACTATGTATCTGGTGAAATACCTGAAAATTCTGCCTGACACAGCTCGTTTGATAAGGGGATGATGTGCTGCATATCCTCTCGTGCTCCAGCGTCTGGGGTATAGAGAGTTGAAAGTTGCGCATGGATACATTGGTGGACGCTGTGGAGGATCGTGGAGGCAAAATGGACAGGAAACAGCAGGGGCAGCATGCATGGATGCCTCTGAGGCTGCCTAATCTTGGGATGGAGCTGGCGGTCCGCTGCCAGGCGAGCTTTCGCCTGTCCAAGCCCCTGTCTCTCGGCTCCTCCCCACCCAAAATGGGCCTGGGGGCCAGAAGCGTTTACTTTGAAAAAATTATAATTTTCAAAGCAGGCCGGGTTGTTTGAGTATTTCACGTAGGAATAATGGAATACCATAGTGGTTCTATTTTTAATAGTTTTTTCGGAAATGGTTCCATGATTAAGAGCCACAGTATGGGGCATCCATATTGCGCTGCTACGATTGCAACTTCAGGTCTCCAGCATGGCGGCGACAGATGGGCCGAGTTCCACTATGTATCTGGTGAAACACCTGAAAATTCTGCCTGACACAGCTCGTTTGATAAGGGGACGATGTATGGAGGCAGTGAACTAGTAGTAGATTAAAGGTGCTGCAGTTAAAACTATGTTAGTTGGATCTTGGGATGGAGCTGGCGCTCCGCTGCCAGGCGAGCTTTCGCCAATCCAAGCCCCTGTCTCTCGGCTACTCCCCAAACAGCACTTCTAAGAACCTTTTGTATAAGATCAAGTGTAGTAGCGTTCTTATAAGTTTGGGATATGGCGGGTGAGGGGAATGTAAACAGATGCACAAGAAGCGCTGAAATAATATTGGTAACCCAACCCAAAATTCTGCCTGACACAGCTCGTTTGATAAGGGGACCATGTATGGAGGCAGCTATATGGACGACTTTTGGAGGCAGCTATGGCGATGACGTGTGGAGGTAGCAATGGAGACAACGTGTGGAGGCAGCTAAAAAGACGACGTGTAGAGGCTGCTATGGAGACAATTTAATTTGGATAGTGCCTGTATGTGGCAGTCCAAAAAAGTTTTCAAACCAGAGGACCGGGTAGGTGGCCCTCCAGAAAAATTAAATACATAGAGTAGTATAGCTAGAGCCAGTTGGCCCTGGCAAAAAATAGCCAGTTTCCTCTGCTTTAGTGTACAAAGAGGAGGAGAAGGAGGACAATGAGGAGGAGGAGTGCATACATTATTCAGGTTGAGCTTCTTTCACCTGGTGGAGAATGGAAATCCTGAGAAATCCAGGCTTTATTCATCTTGATAAGCGTCAGCCTGTCAGCGCTGCCAGTCGACAGGCGTGTACGCTTATCGGTGATGATGCCACCAGCAGCACTGAAAACCCGCTCGGACAACACGCTAGCGGCAGGGCAGGCAAGAACCTCCAAGGCGTACAGCGCCAGTTCGTGCCACATGTCCAGCTTTGAAACCCAGTAGTTGTAGGGAGCTGTGTGATCATTTAGGACGATGGTATGGTCAGCTACGTACTCCCTCACCATCTTTCTGTAAAGATCAGCCCTACTCTGCCGAGACTGGGGACAGGTGACAGTGGCTTTCTGGGGTGACATAAAACTGGCAAAGGCCTTGTAAAGCGTACCCCTGCCAGTGCTGGACGCTGCTAGCGCTGTCAGAAGGGAAATACTGTTTCAGCTTGTGCACCAGGGCCTCCTTTCCTCTCCAGGGATGAGAGTGGAAAGATTTTGCTTGTACCGTGGCTCCAGGAGAGTGAATACCCAGTAATCGGTGCTGGAATAAATTCTTTGAACTCGAGGGTCACGGGATAGGCAGCCTAGCATGAAATCTGCCATATGCGCCAGAGTCTCAACGTGCAAGAATTCACTCCCCTCACTGGCCTGACTCTCCATTTCCTCCTCCTCCAACTCCTCCAACTCCTCTTCTTCTGCCCATACACGCTGAACAGTGAAGGACTGAACGATGGTCCCCTCTTCTGTCTCGCCAACATTCTCCTCCTCTTCCTCCTCCACCTCCTCCGATATGCGCTGAGAAACAGACCTGAGGGTGCTTTGGCTATCAACAAGGGAATCTTCTTCCCCCGTCTCTTGTGACGAGCGCAAAGCTTCCGACTTCATGCTGACCAGAGAGTTTTTCAACAGGCCAAGCAGCGGGATGGTGAGGCTGATGATGGCGGCATCGCCATTGACCATCTGTGTTGACTCCTCAAAGTTACTCAGCACCTGACAGATATCAGACATCCACGTCCACTCCTCATTGTAGACTTGAGGAAGCTGACTGACCTGACTACCAGTTCTGGTGGAAGTTGACAACTGGCAGTCTACAATCGCTCTGCGCTGCTGGTAAACTCTGGATAACATGGTTAATGTTGAATTCCACCTCGTGGGCACTTCGCACAACAGTCGGTGAGCGAGCAGTTGGAGCCGGCGCTGCGCTGCCCTGAGAGTGGCAGCATCTGTGCTGGACTTCCTAAAATGCGCACAGATGCGGCGAACCTCCGTGAGCAAATCAGACAGATTGGGGTATGTCTTGAGGAAACGCTGAACTATGAGATTTAACACATGGGCCAGGCATGGCACATGTGTCAGTCTGCCGAGTTGCAGAGCCGCCACCAGGTTACGGCCGTTGTCACACACAACCATGCCTGGCTTCAGGTTCAGCGGTGCCAGCCACAGATCATTCTGCACCGTGATGCCCTGTAATAGCGCTTGGGCTGTGTGCCTTTTATCGCCTAGGCTCAGTAGTTTGAGCACCGCCTGCTGTCGCTTAGCGACGGCACTGCTGCTGTGCCTAGAGCTACCGACTGATGGTGCCATGCCCACGGATGGTAATTCGGAGGAGGAGGTGGAGGAGGGGTGGGAGGAGGAGGAGGCATAGTAGGCCTTTGAGACCTGGACTGAGGTAGGCCCCGCAATCCTCGGCGTCGGCAGTATATGACCAGCCCCAGGGTCAGACTCGGTCCCAGCCTCCACCAAGTTAACCCAATGTGCCGTCAGCGATATATAGTGGCCCTGCCCGGCAGCACTCGTCCACGTGTCCGTGGTCAGGTGGACCTTGTCAGAAACGGCGTTGGTCAGGGCACGGATGATGTTGTCTGACACGTGCTTGTGCAGGGCTGGGACGGCACATCGGGAAAAGTAGTGGCGGCTGGGGACCAAATACCGAGGGGCGGCCGCCGCCATGAGGTTTCGAAAGGCCTCGGTCTCTACCAGCCTATAGGGCAGCATCTCCAGGCTAAGCTGTTTGGAGATGTGGACGTTGAGGGCTTGGGCGTGTGGGTGGGTTGCACTATACTTCCTTTTGCGCTCCAGCGTCTGGGGTATGGAGAGCTGAACGCTGGTGCATGCTGTGGAGGATCGTGGAGGCGAAGATGGGGTTTTCGCACGGGAGGTGTTTGGGCCGGGGTCCTTGGCAGGGGGCTGACTTGCAGATGACACAGGGGAAGGAGCAGTGGTGTGCCCGGCCGGAGGTGAACGGGCTTGGTGCCATTGAGTGGGGTGTTTAGCATTCATATGCCTGCGCATACTGGTGGTAGTTAAGCTAGTAGTGGTGGAACCCCTGCTGATCCTGGTTTGGCACACGTTGCACACCACAGTCCGTCGGTCATCCGGTGTTTCTTTAAAGAACCTCCAGACTTCTGAAAATCTAGCCCTCGCCACGGGAGCTTGACTACGGGAAACATTTGGCGCTGAGTTTGGCCCTGCCTCTCCGTCTGGCCCCACCACTGCCTCTTCCAACTTGTTCTGGTATAGGACTCGCCTCCGTCTCAGAAGCACTGTGTTCACCCGGCCCATCAACCCAGCTTGGGTCTGTCACCTCATCATCCTCCGATCCCTCAGTCTGCTCCCCCCTCGGACTTCCTGCCCTGACAACAACTTCCCCACTGTCTGACAACCGTGTCTCCTCATCGTTCCGACACCTCTTTACACACTTCTTCCACTACGTCAATAATGTCATCAATAATCAATAATGACCGGTGGAAAACCTGGGCATCAGAAAATAGCTCAGCAGCAACCGGACAAGTGGTTTGTGACTGTGGGAAGGGTCCAGAAAACAGTTCCTCAGAGTATGCCGGTTTAAATGCCAAATTTTGCTGGGAGGGGGCAGACTGGGGGGAAGGAGGCTGAGGTGGAGGAGCTGGAGGAGTGCCGATTTCGGTGACATGGGTGGACTGCGTGGAAGACTGACTGGTGGACAAATGGCTAGAAGCATTGTCCGCAATCCACGACATCACCTCTTCACACTGTTCTGGCCTCAACAGTGCTCTACCACGAGTCCCAGTAACTTGAGACATGAACCTAGGGAGTGTAGCTCTGCGGCGTTCCCCTGCTCCCTCATCAGCAGGTGGTGTCTCACCCCGCCCAGGACCACGGCCTCTGACCCCTGCAGTAGTTGGACGCCCACGTCCACGCCCTCGTCCTCTACCCCTAGCCCTCGGGTTAAACATTTTCCAAATTAAAGTGTAAACTTTAATTTTTTTTTTTTTGTGTGTTTTTTTTTTTTAAACAAAACGATGCTATCCTATTGCTATGGCTAGTTTCTAACCTACACTGACAGCACACAACTGGATTTTGTGCTGTGCCTGATGACTTTGAGTTATAAAAAGAAATAAACGTAAAAAAAAAAAAAATGAGCAGACTGTGCCTAATTCAAATCAAACCCCTAATAAATTGTCCCACTTCGGTGTTTGAGGTGGATATGTGTGTCACTAAGAGCTAAACACAACGGTTGCAAGTCTCCCAGCAAATTCCTCACAATATGGTACTAGCTGCACTACTAGTGGCAGCAAGCCCAGCCACAAGCAAACCAAAAAAAAGTAAAATAATACGTTATTGTAGCCCTAAGAAGGGCTGTTGGGTTCTTGTAGAATCACTCCTGCCTAACACTATTCTAATAGAACACCCTAACGCTTTCCCTGACCAGCAGCAGCTCTCTCCCTAGCGGCATCCAGACACAGAATGATACGAGCAGCGCAGGCAGGGGCTAGTCTATCCCACGGTCACCTGATCTGGCCAGCCAACCACTGCTATCGACGTGTAAGGGTACCACGTCATGCTGGGTGGAGTGCAGAGTCTCCTTGTCAGGTTCGCTAGGGAGATTGCTGGGACTTCTGGTTCTTCTGGTGGTACCAGCAGCGTTCTCCGAACCCCGGCGCGTATCCGCGCAAACTCCACCTCTCGTCCTGGGCAGCGGCTGCTAAGATCTCGCGCTGTCTAGGAGTGGCTGGGACTTTGAACCTCTGCTTGGTGCCTGGTTGTTCTGCACCATGAGGGGTTAATTCTCAGATGCTGTCCAGCTCCTACCAGGTTCTGGAGGTGGAGTTCTGGCTGCATAAATTGCAGCTTCACTAGTCACCTGTGCCAGTGTTTGAAAATCCCTTTCTCCACTCGCTGCTGCTAGGTTGTATTGCTCAGTATCTGTATCTGTATTGTTGTTACCTCGGCTAGTTTTTGACTTTGACTCTTTGCTTACTGATTTTGCTATTGACGTACCCTCTCGTTGTGACTCTGGCTTGTTTACTATTCTTTTGTGTTTTATGTTTTGTCAGTCTGTTTGTGTTTTCCTTCCCACATTTATCCAGCGTATCTCGAGTCTTCAAGTAGTCGCCCCACGGTTTAGCGTGGGGGGGCTATAGGAAGGGACAGAGGTTGGGGCAAGCTCAGGGCACACTATCCCCTGTCTTTTGTGTACCAACCGTAACAGAAACACTGGCCGCACATAGATCTGCATCCTGTATCCGACCTGCTACATTCTCTCCTTCCATGGAGCCTTTGTCAGCTGTGGTCGCTCAGGTCCAGACCCTAACTCAGTTTGTTCAGGATCTAGCCTCCCGTCTCCAAATTCAGGAATCTATGCAGGTTCCACGGCAGACATCACCGCAGGATCCACTGCCACCCACGCCTGAACCTAAGGTTCCTCTCCCTGACGTGTTTTTTGGTGACCGTAAGAAATTTTTTTCATTTCGGGAGGGCTGTAAACTTTATTTTTCTTTACGTCCTTGTTCATCGGGCACAGAGACTCAAAGGGTGGGCGTGGTAATTTCCCTGTTGCGTGGGGATCCGCAAAATTGGGCCTTTTCTCTCCCACCTGATTCTCCATCCCGTTCTTCTCTTGACGCTTTGTTTTCTGCATTAGGCCAGATTTATGACGAATCTGACCGCCGAGCACTTGCAGTTTCCCACCTTAGATCTCTGTGTCAGGGAAAACGGACAGCAGAAGATTATTGTGCCCAGTTCAGACAGTATGTGACTGACTCGCAATGGAATGACTGCGCCCTAAAAGACCAATTTATGTCCGGACTGTCAGACCGAGTACAGGACTTAGTTTTAGCTTATGCCGAGCCTCAGACATTAGATGAAGCTATGACTCTGGTCATCTGAGTTGATCGTCGCCTAAGATCCAGGCGATCACCTCGGGTGTCCTCTGACTGTCAGCCAGCGGCCAGTCTGTCTCCAGGTAGTCCAGAATTGGAATCCATGGAGCTGGATAGCATCTCTCCTGCACAGTGGAAACAACATCGACTGAGACGTCATCTTTGTTTCTACTGTGGAAGTCCTGATCATCTGGTCAACACCTGTTCCAAGCGGCAGCAGCAGAAAAACTTCCGCTCCTAAGCAGTAGTCGGGGGGACTGCTTAGGAGCTCAGGTACTCCCAATTGTGTCTAGAATGTATTTACCTTGTACGGTTAAGTTTCAGTCTGTTTTCTGCACTGGGCGCGCCTTTTTGGATTCAGGTGCTGCGTCTAATTTAATCGATTATAAGTTTGTCTCTCAGTTTTGCATGTCATTGATTCCATTGTCCACTCCTATCCAGATGTCGGGTGCGGATTTGACCCCTCTACAGGCAGGGTAGATCAAATTCCGAACCCCGCAGATAAAGCTTATGGTAGGAGCTATGCATGAAGAATGGTGTTCTTTCCTAGTTATGGAAAACTTGTCTGAAAACGTCATTCTTGGTCTACCCTGGCTCCGGATCCATAATCCGGTAATTAATTGGGAAACTCTGGAGCTGGTTCATTGGGGTCCTCACTGTAAGGATCACCTGTCCAAAGTTTCATTATGTACAGTAATGGCGGAAGATCAGAGTCTTCCAGGTTTTCTCTCTGATTACTCAGATGTGTTTTCAAAACCCTTGTCCCAAGTCCTTCCTCCTCACAGGGAGTTTGATTGTAAAATTGACCTTCTTCCTGATGCTAGATTGCCAAAGGGTCATATATATAACCTGTCGGTACCAGAACGGGAGTCACTGAAGAGTTATATTGATGAGAGTTTGGCAATCGGACATCTCCGTCCCTCTGAGTCGCCCACTGGGGCCGGGTTCTTTTTTGTTGAGAAGAAAGATGGTGGTTTACGGCCGTGCATTGATTATCGAGAATTAAATAAGATAACGGTAAAAAACTCAGGTCCTCTCCCCTTGATCCCGGATATCTTAAATCAGGTTTCTGGGGCCCAAGTTTTCTCTAAATTAGATCTCAGAGGGGCTTATAACCTGATTCGGATCCGAGAAGGGGATGAGTGGAAAACCGCATTTAATACACCTTTGGGGCACTTTGAATACCTGGTTATGCCCTTTGGTTTGAGTAATGCCCCAGCGGTTTTTCAAGGGTTTATGAACTCCATCTTTCATGATTACATCGGTGTGTTTATGGTGGTGTATCTAGACGATATTTTGATTTTCTCTCCTAATATGGTTTCTCACCAGCAACATCTCCGCCAAGTACTTACCAGGTTGCGCAAAAACCACCTCTTCGCTAAGCTGGAAAAGTGTGTTTTTTGCGTCCAGAAGGTTTCCTTCTTAGGTTATGTTGTGACTCCCTCTGATGTACAGATGGATCCGAGTAAGGTTCAGGCGCTCACGGACTGGGTTCGGCCTACCAATCTTAAGGCCCTACAACGTTTTTTAGGTTTCGCTAACTATTATCGGAACTTTATAAAGAGCTTTTCCGTGATCGCCAAACCCCTCACGGATCTAACCCGTAAGGGTGCTGATCCGAACAATTGGTCCCCTGCCGCTTGCTCAGCATTTGAAACTTTAAAAGCGGCATTCTCGTCAGCCCCGGTTTTGGTTCAACCTGACCTCTCTCTACCGTTTGTTGTGGAGGTTGATGCCTCCGAGGTAGGAGTAGGTGCAATGTTGTCTCAGGGGTCTTCCACTCTCACCAGACTTAGGCCCTGTGCATATTTCTCTAGAAAGTTTTCTTCTTGTGAGAGGAATTATGATATTGGTAATCGAGAGCTCCTTGCCATTAAGTGGGCATTTGAAGTCTGGCGACACTTTTTGGAGGGAGCTCTTCATCCGATAACTGTGCTCACAGATCATAAGAACTTAGTATATTTGGATACGGCTAAACGCTTGAACTCACGTCAGGCTAGGTGGGCCTTGTTTTTCTCTCGCTTCAATTTTGTGGTCACCTACCGACCTGGGTCAAAAAATGTGAAGGCTGATGCCTTGTCCCGTAGCTTCGGGACTCCTGAGCTGACAGTAATATTTTGTCTCCAGGGGTTGTGCTGGCAGCTGTCTCCTCCCACCTCTCCTCTCAAATTTTAGCAGGACAAAGATCTGCACCTAAAGACCTTCCGGAAGGCAAATTATTTGTTCCTCCTTCTTGTCGTTTGAGAGTGTTGGAGGAGACGCATTGCTCGGTATTGGCAGGTCATCCGGGAATGCGGAGTACCTTGGATCTCTTAAAGAGAAGTTACTGGTGGCCTCACGTGACTAATGATGTGCACGCATTTGTCCAAGCCTGTCAGGTCTGTGCGCGAGGAAAGACTCCCAGGAGACGTCCTGAGGGGCCTCTTCTTCCGCTTCCAGTTCCCACCAGGCCGTGGTCTAAAGTGTCTATGGATTTTGTCACTGATCTGCCAGCATCTCAAGGCTGTTCAGTGGTTTGGGTGGTAGTGGACCGCTTCTCTAAAATGGGACACTTTGTTCCATTAAAAAAGTTGCCTTCAGCTGAAGAATTAGCTGAATTATTTATACAGAATATTGTATGGTCATATACTCCATGGTATACCAGATGATATTGTGTCAGATAGGGGCGTACAATTTGTTTCCAAATTTTGGCGAGCATTTTGTTCTAGACTGGAAGTTAATTTGTCGTTCTCGTCGGCGTTTCACCCTGAGTCTAATGGTCAGTCCGAGAGAATGAATCAGGAGATGATTCAATATCTGCGACTCTTTGTCTCGGACAGTCAGGACCAGTGGGTGAAATTCCTTCCGTTGGCAGAATTTGCTATTAATAACCACTGTAGTTCGTCCACACAGGTATCTCCGTTTTTCTGCAATTATGGTTTTCAGCCTCGTTTCTCTTTTTCTCTAATATTCCTCGAGCGGAAGCTATTACATCCAAGTTGCGCTCGCTCTGGTCACAAGTTCGGGAGAATATTCAGAGGGCACAAAATTCTATGGTCCAACAAACTGAAAAAAGGCGCACTAACTCCGATACGTTTCAGGTGGGGGATAAAGTGTGGTTATCCACGAAAAACCTTAAATTGAAGGTCCCCTCTTTGAAGTTTGCACTCAGGTTTGTGGGTCCGTTTGTTGTTACTCATATTGTTAACCCGGTTTCCTTCAAGATTACACTTCCAGCAGGGTGGCGGGTCCATAACACCTTCCATAAGAGTCTTCTGAAGCGCTATGTTGAGCCTGTTTTGCCTCTTTCTGACCCTCCTTCTCCATCTATTGTGGAGGGGAATCTGGAATTTGAGGTGGAAAAGGTGGTGAATTCCAGATGGGTAGGTAACTCCCTGCAGTACCTGGTCCATTGGAAAGGTTTTGGTCCTGAGGATAGGTCTTGGGTTCCGGCTAGAGATGTTCATGCTCCGCGGTTACTCAGGTTGTTTCATCAGGCCTATCCTCAGAAGCCATCTTTAAGATCTAGGGGTCCGAAGGCCCCCCGTCAGGGGAGGGGTACTGTCAGGTTCGCTAGGGAGATTGCTGGGACTTCTGGTTCTTCTGGTGGTACCAGCAGCGTTCTCCGAACCCCGGCGCGTATCCGCGCAAACTCCACCTCTCATCCTGGGCAGCAGCTGCTAAGATCTCGCGCTGTCTAGGAGTGGCTGGGACTTTGAACCTCTGCTTGGTGCCTGGTTGTTCTGCACCATAAGGGGTTAATTCCCAGATGCTGTCCAGCTCCTATCAGGTTCTGGAGGTGGAGTTCTGGCTGCATAAATTGCAGCTTCACTAGTCACCTGTGCCAGTGTTTGAAAATCCCTTTCTCCACTCGCTGCTGCTAGGTTGTATTGCTCAGTATCTGTATTGTTGTTACCTCGGCTAGTTTTTGACTTTGACTCTTTGCTTACTGATTTTGCTATTGACGTACCCTCTCGTTGTGACTCCGGCTTGTTTACTATTCTTTTGTGTTTTATGTTTTGTCAGTCTGTTTGTGTTTTCCTTCCCACACTTATCCAGCGTATCTCGAGTCTTCAAGTAATCGCCCCACGGTTTAGCGTGGGGGGGCTATAGGAAGGGACAGAGGTTGGGGCAAGCTCAGGGCACACTATCCCCTGTCTTTTGTGTACCAACCGTAACACTCCTGGCTTGTGATTGGCTCTGTTTCTGGCCGCCAAAAATCACAACGGCGGGAGATGCCATTTTCTCGAGCTGGCGAAATACTCGTCCGAGCAACGAGCAGTTTCGAGTACGCTAATGCTCGAACGAGCATCAAGCTCGGACGAGTATGTTCGCTCATCTCTAGTGATGAGCAATGCCTTCTCCAGCATGATGGAGCACCTGCCATAAAGCAAAGGGGAGAACTAAATGGCTCAGGGTACAGAACACAGAGATTTTGGGTCCATGGCCTGGAAACTCCCCAGATCTTATCCCATTGAGAACTTGTGGTCAATCATCAAGAGACGGGGGAGAAACAAAAACCAACAAATTGTGACACAATGCAGCAGTGATTGTGCAGGAATGGACGGCGATCAGTCAGGATTTGGTGCAGAAGGTGATTGAGAGCTGCCAGGGAGAATTGCAGAGGTCCTGAAGAAGAAGGAGAGGTCCTGCAGATACTGACTCGCTGCAGTAACTCCTCCTACCTGACAATAAAAGCTTCTGCTCCCCATAATATGATTGCACTTGTATCTCTGTATGTGATAAACATCTAACAAACCAGAGGGACACATCATGTGACAATATAATACTTGTGTCATTCTCAAAACTTTTGGCCATAACTGTACACTCTCAATCTATCCACTAGGGATCCCCAGAGTCTGACAATTTCTATATGGAGACTTCCATCTAAGTAGAAGTCCACATCCCTCCTAGCCCCACCGGCCAGTGATGACATGACGAAGGCTCGGGGTACGCTGGAGGCTTTTATCAGCCAGGGCTGTATGACATCTCTTATGCTTCCACATCTATATATTATGGCACATATCTCTTTGATGTTTATGGTAAGATGGGGGTTTCTAGATGTGACCTCCACTACACAGGACATCACCATTTACTGACCTCAGTGATGGAAGTTTCTAGAAGCCTCCTATACGGTCATCAGGTTTTACAATAGGATCCGGTTCCTTTGGATCCTGATTTTATGGCCCAAACATCATGGCCTGGTTTTAGGGAAAACAACTTTCAAGGCTGAGGGACCGACTTTTACTCATAATTTTGATGTTTTCCTATCCTTATCCCATCCCAACTTTTTTTTAAAGTCAAAAGTTCAAACCATTGTTACCCATTGGCTCCTCAGTGTCTCCTATATCCTCCTCACACCCCACCTCACCAAACTATTTGGTTTCCATAGTCGTTTAGCTTTTCAATGACACCGGGGGAGGGGAATGAGCTATAAATAGGTTTCCTAATGTTTACTTGTTAATCACCTATTCTACTGGTACTTGGGGGAGATAACCCGTCCATGTGCCGATACCAGGACTACCTGGAGGAAGCAGATTTATCATTGGGCAGGATCTTACTCCACTGCCTTTTGCACAGCAGGTTGATATTACAAATTAGAGGAACTCTAAAGAGGATTCCTTAAACCCATCACTCGTATATCCTAGTATCTTATCTCATTTCCCTTCACATGATTCTCAGGGGTTAACACTTATTATGGTTTTTGATTATAGAGGTTAAACTTCCAGTAATGTGAGAAAAAAAATTTTGTGGCCCGTACGGGGATCGAACCCGCGACCTTGGCGTTATTAGCACCACGCTCTAACCAACTGAGCTAACCGGCCATGGATGATACATGTTCAGCCGGTGTGAGACTTGTTTTGCACACAAGACTGGGGTTTCCTTGTGTAGATTAGGCCACCCCTGCTAAGAAGGGAGGTGGACAGTGTTGTGGTAGAAGAGGTTTGGGTTATTACCTGAGATGAGCAAACATCTCCGGCCGCTCCTTCCCCTGTGTCATCTGCTAGTCAGCCCCCTGCCCAGGACCCCGGCCCAAACACCTCCCGTGCGAAAACCACACCTTCGCCTCCACGATCCTCCACAGCATCTACCAATGTCTCCATGCGCAGCGTTCAGCTGTCTATACCCCAGACGCTGGACCGCAAGACGAAATACAGTACAACCCACCCACACGCGCAAGCCCTCAACGTCCACATTACTCAGCCTGCAGATGCTGCCCTATAGGCTGGTAGAGACCTAGGCCTTCCGCAACCTCATGGCGGTGGCCGCCCCTCGGTATTCGGTCACCGGCCGCCACTACTTTTCCCGATATGCCGTCCCAGCCCTGCACCAGCACGTGTCAAGCAACATCATCCGTGCCCTGACCAACGCCGTTTCTGACAAGGTCCACAGACCCGTGGACGAGTGCTGCCAGGCAGGTCCACTCTATATCGCTGATGGCACATTGGGTTAACTTGGTGGAGGCTGGGACCGAGTCTGACCCTGGGACCGCTCATATACTGCCGACGCCGAGGATTGCGGGGCCTACCTCGGTCACGGTCTCTCAGGCCTACTATGCCTCCTCCTCCTCCCACCCCTCCTCCACCTCCTCCTCTGAATTACCATCCGTAGGCATGGCGCCATCAGTCGGTAGCTCTAGGCACAGCAGGCGGTGTTGCTAAGCGACAGCAGGCGGTGCTCAAACTGCTGAGCCTAGGCGATAAAAGGCACACCGCCCAAGAGCTATTACAGGGCATCACGGCGCAGACTGATCTGTGGCTGGCACCGCTGAACCTGAAGCCAGGCATGGTTGTGTGTGACAACGGCCGTAACCTGGTGGCGGCTCTGCAACTCGGCAGACTGACACATGTGCCATGCCTGGCCCATGTGTTAAATCTGATAGTTCAGCGTTTCCTCAAGACATACCCCAATCTGTCTGATTTGCTCACGAAGGTGCGCCGCATCTGTGCGCATTTCAGGAAGTCCAGCACAGATGCTGCCACTCTCAGGGCAGCGCAGCGCCGCCTCCAACTGCCCGCTCACCGACTGTTGTGCGACGTGCCCACGAGGTGGAATTCAACATTAACCATGTTATCCAGAGTTTACCAGCAGCGCAGAGCGATTGTAGACTGCCAGATGTCAACTTCCACCAGAACTGGTAGTCAGGTCAGTCAGCTTCCTCAAGTCTACAAAGAGGAGTGGACGTGGATGTCTGATATCTGTCAGGTGCTGAGTAACTTTGAGGAGTCAACACAGATGGTCAGTGGCGATGCCGCCATCATCAGCCTCTCCATCCCGCTGCTTGGCCTGTTGAAAAACTCTCTGGTCAGCATGAAGTCGGAAGCTTTGCGCTCGTGACAAGAGACGGGGGAAGAAGATTCCGTGGTTGATAGCCAAAGCACCCTCAGGTCTGTTTCTCAGCGCATATCGGAGGAGGTGGAGGAGGATGAGGAGGAAGAGAAGGAGAATGTTGGCGAGACAGAAGAGGGGACCATTGTTCAGTCCTTCACTGTTCAGCGTGTATGGGCAGAAGAAGAGGAGTTGGAGGAGGAGGAAATGGGCAGTCAGGCCAGTGAGGGGAGTGAATTCTTGCGCGTTGGGACTCTGGCACATATGGCAGATTTCATGCTAGGCTGCCTATCCCGTGACCCTCGCGTTCAAAGAATTTATTCCAGCACCGATTACTGGGTATTCACTCTCCTGGACCCACGGTACAAGCAAAATCTTTCCACTCTCATCCCTGCAGAGGAAAGGAGTGTGAGAATGCATGAATACCAGCAGGCCCTGGTGCACAAGCTGAAACACTATTTCCCTTCTGACAGCGCTAGCGGCAGAGGGCGTACTTCTGCGGGACAAGTAGCGAGGGAGAGTAGGCGAGCAGGCAGCTTGTCCAGCACTGGCAAGGGTACGCTTTACAAGGCTTTTGCCAGTTTTATGTCACCCCAGCAAGACACTGTCACCTGTCCCCAGTCTCGGCAGAGTAGGGCTGAACTTTACAGAAAGATGGTGAGGGAGTACGTAGCTGACCATACCATCGTCCTAAATGATCACACAGCTCCCTACAACTACTGGGTTTCAAAGCTGGACATGTGGCACGAACTGTCGCTGTACGCCTTGGAGGTTCCGGCCTGCCCTGCCGCTAGCGTGTTGTCCGAGCGGGTTTTCAGTGCAGCTGGTGGCATCATCACCGATAAGCGTACACGCCTGTCGACTGACAGCGCTGACGCTTATCAAGATGAATAAAGCCTGGATTTCTCAGGATTTCCATTCTCCACCAGGTGAAAGAAGCTCAACCTGAATAATTTATGCACTCCTCCTCCTCATTTTCCTCCTTCTCCTCCTCTTTGTACACTAAAGCAGAGGAAACTGGCTATTTTTTGCCAGGGCCAACTGGCTCTAGCTATAGTACTCTATGTATTTAATTTTTCTGGAGGGCCACCAACCGGTCTTCTGTTTTAAACAATTTTTTGGACTGCCACATACGGGTACTCTATGTATTTAATTTTTCTGGACGACCACCTACCTGCTCCTCTGTTTTGAAAACGTTTTTGGACTGCCACATAGAGGCACTATCCAAATTTAATTTCCTCCATAGCAGCAGCTCCACACGTCGTCTTTATAGCTGCCTCCATTGCTTCCTCTACACATTTCATTTCCATAGTTGCCTCCAAAAGTCGTCCATATAGCTGCCTCCATACATCGTCCCCTTAGCAAACGAGGTGTGTCAGGCAGAATTTTGGGTTGTTCACGGCTTCAACATCAAACTTGTTAACTTTGTCGCCACCCTGCTGTGTTATCCATAAAATATACTGGCAAACTTTTATCATTTACCTATATTATTTCAGCGCTTCTTGCGCATCTGTTTACATTCCCCTCACCCGCCATATCCTAAACTTATAAGAACGCTTCTACACTTGATCTTATACAAAAGGTTCTTAGAAGTGCTGTTTGTAGCCCCCGCCTGCTTTGAAAGTTACAATTTTTTCAAAGTAAACGCTTCTGGCCCCTAGGCCCATTTTGGGTGGGGAGGAGCTGAGAGACAGGGGCTTGGACAGGCGAAAGCCCATCTGGCAGCGGAGCGCCAGCTCCATCTCATCTACATAGCAGCCTCCACACACCTTCTCCATAGCTGCCTCCACACGCCGTCTCCATAGCAGCCTCCACACGTTGTCTCCATAGCAGCCTCCACACATCGTCTCCATAGCTGCCTCCACACGTCGTCTCCATAGCTGCCTCCACACGTTATCTCCATAGCTGCCTTCACACACCGTCTCCATAGCTGCCTCCAAAAATCATCTCCATAGCTGCCTCCACATGTCGTCCCCTTAGCAAACGAGCTGTATCAGGCTTTTTCGGGTGTTTCACCAGATACGTTATGGAACTTGGTCACTATGTCGCCACCATGCTGTGTTATCGACTAAATATACCGTCAACCTTTTGTTCACATAGGAAATCATTTCAGCGCTTCTTGCTCACCTCCTTTGGTTCCTCTCTGCCGCCATAACCAGGCAAAATACTGATACACGTTATCCTCGCCAAAAGGAATTTTTTTAATTGGTTTGAAGCTTGAGTCCATTTAGGCTATGTCGCCATGCCACTCTCTAGCCTGCCGCTGCTGCCGCTGCCTCTGCATGCCGTCCCCTATAGTGTCAGGGTCAATTATTGGATGTTTTAGATGCTATCTAGCCTCATTCGGTCACTCTGTCATCGCCATGCTGTTGCCTTATAATGGTGCGATTAAGCAGCCTCAGAGGCATCCATGAATGCTGCCCCTGCTGTTTCCTGTCCATTTCCGTGGTGTTTCCATCATTTTCTGAGGTTTCCAGGTTTTTGGCCAAGCTTCCCTGTGCAGAGCCTGGGTCCACTTGAAAAATGCATCGGAAAAAGTTTGACTCGAGTAACGAGCATTCAAGCATTTTAGTGCTCGCTCATCTCTAGTTATTATCTGATATGAGATAAGGGCTACTGCAGACGTTCTAGAGCTCCTGGAGGCACCATAAGTGACCATGCATGTGGCACTGGCTTCAGGCTTTAGTAGGCCACAATTGAGTTTGCTGAGAATTCGGGGAATGAAGTTGGGGACAGGTAGATTAGGACACAGGGGGGACCTGCTAGAGGATTCTGTGGTAATAACACAGTCTCAGCAGCGCAGTCCTGAGAAAGTCCTATTGTCCTGTAATCTCACATTTGAATCGGGCATCAGGGGAGGGGAAAGGGGCGGAGCCTTTCATAGTTTTCATAATATTTACTAGTTCATTTCTGGTCCCAGTGATTGTAGAGGGAGGTCTCCCATTCGTGTGCTGGTACCAGTATACAGTCCAGCTCAGTGTCCTGTTATGTCCTGTATATAGAAAATTCTTGTCTTGGAATCTCCTGAATGCAGAGGCAAAAAAAAAATCCTTCTAAATTTTTCTTCCATGTAATTTGATCTCCTCATACTATATTTAGTTCTTTGTCGTAACAAAACTTGTAGCCTCCCCGTCGGGGAATCGAACCCCGGTCTCCCGCGTGACAGGCGGGGATACTCACCACTATACTAACGAGGAATTGCTATGGTAACATGTCACATGATCGACTTCTTAAAGGCACACTCCTGACTGTGGGAAGTATGGAGCGATACTTGTGGTCTTAGTTTAGGAGCCTTCATGTTTGTGTTTAGTTCCCGGCCTCAGCTTTCTATCAGCGATACCAGATCAGTCCCTCCGATATCTCTATACATTTCTATAGGTTCTATAAGTCTGGTGTCCGGGTAAGGAGAAATACACTCTCAATCTATCCACTAGGGATCCCCAAAGTCTGACAATTTCTATATGGAGACTTCCATCTAAGTAGAAGTCCACATCCCCCGTAGCCCCACCGGCCAGTGATGACATGACGAAGGCTCGGGGTACGCTGGAGGCTTTTATCAGCCAGGGCTGTATGACATCTCTTATGCTTCCACATCTATATATTATGGCACATATCTTTTTGATGTATATGGCAAGATCGGGGTTTCTAGATGTGACCTCCACTACACCGGACATCACCATTTACTGACCTCAGTGATGGAAGTTTCTAGAAGCCTCCTATACGGTCATCAGGTTTTACAATAGGATCCGGTTCCTTTAGATCCTGATTTTATGGCCCAAACATCATGGCCGGTTTTACTCATACTTTTACTTATAATTCTGATGTTTTTCTATCTTTATCCCATTCCAAATTTTTTCCAAAGACAAAAATCCATAACATTGTTACCCATTTGCTCATCATTGTCTCCTATATCCTCCTCACACCCCAACTCACCAAAATGTAATTCATTTAATGGCGGTACTCTCTTGAAACGCATGCGCCTCATACATACTCATCAATTATTACTATCCCAATACCAAATGGGATCCAAATCAATATATTGTGATGGTAAAGATAGAAGAACATCCAAATTATAAGGATGGGAAAGGGAGGGGCTTCTCCCTCTAAATTACTTGTCCTTAAATCTAGGCCATGATGTTTGGGCCATAAAAAAACAAAAAATCCAAAGCAGCCGGATCCTATCATAACATCTAATGGCCCAGAAAATCCTGATCCTATAGAGGTTATTACACAAAACATAGAGAAATGGAGAGAAAGTTACTAGAGGGACTGATCCGGTATCACTCTTAAAAAGCTGATGTAGGGAACGTAACGCAACCGCGAAGGGTCCTAAACTAAGACCATATGTATTACTCCATACTTCCCATAGTCAGGAGTGTCCCTTTAAGGAGTCGATCATGTGACATTTTTCTATAGCAATTCCTCGTTAGTATAGTGGTGAGTATCCCCGCCTGTCACGCGGGAGACCGGGGTTCGATTCCCCGACGGGGAGGCAAAAAGTTTTATTACAATACAGAACAACATCTAATGTTTGAGAAGATCAGGATTCATGGAAGTGAAGGAAGTTTTCATTTTTTGCTACTGAATTCCAGAGATTCCAAGGAAAGAATCTCCTATATACAGCACATAACAAGACACGGAGCCGGACTGTATACACCAGGGATGGGAGAACACGCTGCAACTTATAGTCTACAAGAAGAAAGGTTGTGTCACCACCAGGAGAAGGACAGTAACGCTGCAGCTAAATCACAAGGATACAAATAGCTAAGAATCTGCTGAATAGTTACACGTCACACGAGATACACAAGATGATGGTCCTTCCTCTACATGAAAATCTGTACAGGAAGTTGAGCATGTCAGGACCTTGAACTGTAGGGATTTTTGATGACTTTTTATATATTTTTCCAAATGGCAAAAAAGTCACAATTTTTGACTTTGAGCACTATTTTCCGTTACGGGGGTTAAACGCTGTCGTCAAGGAGATATCTTGAATGTATAAGATTTGTATAGGGCAATTATAAACTTTACTAAGTCCCATCATATCTCCATAACCGAAAACAATGAAGACTTTGTCAATGAAAACATTCATAAATGACATCACAAGATATTATCTGACCAAAAACACCCCATTAAAAACCTGATAACCTCTGACCTGAAGACTGGTCTGTGGTGACCTCAAAAGCCATTTGATCACCTCTCCTCTGCACCTACCCCCCCCCCCCCACCCCTGTATCTAGGGATTTGGAAACAAAGAAACTGTTTAGATATTCGTGGACCCTCCCCCTCATTAACACTTTGCCCAATCGTGAATGACCCTCTGGAATAATTAATGAATGGGAGGTTCTGAAATCTGAACCAAACTGAGAAGTTATAAAACAATATGAGATACAGGAAATGGGGGTCACATTTTGGGGGCTGCTTGACAAGCAGAGTGTGTTCCTTATTCCTCCCACCTCCAGGGAATCAGGATTTACTATAAGTTGTAAGTTTCTGTTATTTTTCTACCTTTTTATTTTGTAATAGCTTTGCCGTGTTGTGTGTCCTTTTATTTTGTAATTTTGTTTTTAATATCTTTTTTATGCACTGACCAACTTGTCTGCTAGAGAGCTAAGTGTCATAGAAAGAGAGAAAGAGGGACAAAAAGCCCCTCCCCCTTTTTCTAAACCATGTCCACTGCCACACCCACAAGCATAGTATAATATTGACCTTGATGGTCCCCACATAGAACAATGCCCCTTACCTTGAGCCCCCCCCCCCCCCCCATGGACCCGTATAATTACACCTAATGCAACTCTGCAACATATAAAACCCCTCTTTAATTTTATCCTCCCTTTATATTTGGTTTTCCACTTTTATTTAATCTCCCAAATTTATACATAATCCTATCTGTACTCCTACCCCCACCCCTCCTCACATGGTGTGGTCCCAGTTCTCTATCCTCCTCATTCTGTGGCCTCCTGTCCTCCACCCTCCTCCTGTGGCCTCCTGTCCTCCATCCTCCTCCTGTGGCCTCCTGTCCTCCATCCTCCTCCTGTGGCCTCCTGTCCTCCATCCTCCTCCTGTGGCCTCCTGTCCTCCATCCTTCTCCAGTATCCTCCATCCTCCTCCTCCTCCTTATGTATCCGCCTGTCCTCCATCCTCCTCCTGTTCTCCATCCTCCTCCTGTATCCTCCTGTCCTCTATCCTCCTCCTGTATCCTCCATCCTCCTCCTGTATCCTCCTGTCCTCTATCCTCCTCCTGTATCCTCCATCCTCCTCCTGTGGCCTCCTGTCCTCCATCCTCCTCCTGTGGCCTCCTGTCCGCCATCCTTCTCCAGTATCCTCCATCCTCCTTATGTATCCGCCTGTCCTCCATCCTCCTCCTGTTCTCCATCCTCCTCCTCCTCCTGTATCCTCCTGTCCTCTATCCTCCTCCTGTATCCTCCATCCTCCTCCTGTATCCTCCTGTCCTCTATCCTCCTCCTGTATCCTCCATCCTCCTCCTGTATCCTCCTGTCCTCCATCCTCCTCCTGTCCTCCATCCTTCTCCAGTATCCTCCATCCTCCTCCTCCTTATGTATCCGCCTGTCCTCCATCCTCCTCCTGTTCTCCATTCTCCTCCTGTATCCTCCTGTCCTCTATCCTCCTCCTGTATCCTCCATCCTCCTCCTGTATCCTCCTGTCCTCTATCCTCCTCCTGTATCCTCCATCCTCCTCCTGTGGCCTCCTGTCCTCCATCCTCCTCCTGTATCCTCCATCCTCCTCCTGTCCTCCATCCTCCTCCTGTATCCTCCATCCTCCTGTCCTCCATCCTCCTCCTGTCCTCCATTCTCCTACTGTATCCTCCATCCTCCTCCTGTCCTCCATCCTCCTCCTGTATCCTCCATCCTCCTCCTGTATCCTCCATCCTCCTGTCCTCCATCCTCCTCCTGTCCTCCATTCTCCTCCTGTATCCTCCTGTCATCTATCCTCCTCCTGTCCTCCATCCTCCTCCTGTATCCTCCTGCCCTCCATCCTCCTCCTGTAGTCTCCTTTCCTCCATCCTCCTCCTGCAGCCTCTTCCGGTGTCCTCCAGCAGCCTCCTCCGGTGTCCCCCATTAGCCTCCTCCGGTGTCCCCCCATTAGCCTCCTCCGGTGTCCCCCCATTAGCCTCCTCCGGTGTCCCCCCATTAGCCTCCTCCGGTGTCCCCCCATTAGCCGCCTCCGGTCCCCCAGCAGCCTTCACTGTCCCCCAGCAGCCTTCACCTGTCCCCCAGCAGCCTTCACCTGTCCCCCAGCAGCCTTCACCTGTCCCCCAGCAGCCTTCACCTGTCCCCCACTAGCCACCTTCTTTCCCCCAGCAGCCTTCACTGTCCCCCAGTAGCCTCCTCCTGTCCCCCAGTAGCCTTCACTGTCCCCCAGCAGCCTCCTCCTGTCCCCAGCAGCCTCCTCCTGTCCCCCAGTAGCCTCCTCCTGTCCCCCAGTAGCCTTCACTGTCCCCCAGTAGCCTCCTCCTGTCCCCCAGCAGCCTCCTCCTGTCCCCCAGCAGCCTTCACTGTCCCCCAAGTAGCCTCCTCCTGTCCCCCAGCAGCCTCCTCCTGTCCCCCAGCAGCCTCCTCCTGTCCCGCAGTAGCCTCCTCCTGTCCCCCAGCAGCCTTCACTGTCCCCCAGTAGCCTCCTCCTGTCCGCCAGCAGCCTTCACTGTCCCCCAGTAACCTCCTCCTGTCCCCCAGTAGCCCCTTCCTGTCCCCCAGTAGCCTCCTCCGGTGTCCCCCCATTAGCCTCCTCCGGTGTCCCCCCATTAGCCTCCTCCGGTGTCCCCCCATTAGCCGCCTCCTGTCCCCCAGCAGCCTTCACCTGTCCCCCAGCAGCCTTCACCTGTCCCCCACTAGCCACCTTCTTTCCCCCAGCAGCCTTCACTGTCCCCCAGTAGCCTCCTCCTGTCCCCCAATAGCCTTCACTGTCCCCCAGTAGCCTCCTCCTGTCCCCCAGCAGCCTCCTCCTGTCCCCCAGCAGCCTCCTCCTGTCTCCCAGCAGCCTTCACTGTCCCCCAGTAGCCTCCTCCTGTCCCCCAGCAGCCTCCTCCTGTCCCCCAGAGCCTCCTCCTGTCCCCTAGCAGCCTTCACTGTCCCCCAAGTAGCCTCCTCCTGTCCCCCAGCAGCCTCCTCCTGTCCCCCAGCAGCCTCCTCCTGTCCCGCAGTAGCCTCCTCCTGTCCCCCAGCAGCCTTCACTGTCCCCCAGTAGCCTCCTCCTGTCCGCCAGCAGCCTTCACTGTCCCCCAGCAGCCTCCTCCTGTCCCCCAGTAGCCCACTCCTGTCCCCCAGTAGCCTCCTCCTGTCCCCCAGTAGCCTCCTGTCCCCCGGCAGCCTCCTCCTGTCCCCCGGCAGCCTCCTCCTGTCCCCCAGTAGCCTCCTCCGGTGTCCCCCCATTAGCCTCCTCCGGTGTCCCCCCATTAGCCTCCTCCGGTGTCCCCCCATTAGCCGCCTCCTGTCCCCCAGCAGCCTTCACCTGTCCCCCAGCAGCCTTCACCTGTCCCCCACTAGCCACCTTCTTTCCCCCAGCAGCCTTCACTGTCCCCCAGTAGCCTCCTCCTGTCCCCCAGTAGCCTTCACTGTCCCCCAGTAGCCTCCTCCTGTCCCCCAGCAGCCTCCTCCTGTCCCCCAGCAGCCTCCTCCTGTCTCCCAGCAGCCTTCACTGTCCCCCAGTAGCCTCCTCCTGTCCCCCAGCAGCCTCCTCCTGTCCCCCAGAGCCTCCTCCTGTCCCCTAGCAGCCTTCACTGTCCCCCAAGTAGCCTCCTCCTGTCCCCCAGCAGCCTCCTCCTGTCCCCCAGCAGCCTCCTCCTGTCCCGCAGTAGCCTCCTCCTGTCCCCCAGCAGCCTTCACTGTCCCCCAGTAGCCTCCTCCTGTCCGCCAGCAGCCTTCACTGTCCCCCAGCAGCCTCCTCCTGTCCCCCAGTAGCCCACTCCTGTCCCCCAGTAGCCTCCTCCTGTCCCCCGGCAGCCTCCTCCTGTCCCCCAGTAGCCCACTCCTGTCCCCCAGTAGCCTCCTCCTGTCCCCCAGTAGCCTCCTGTCCCCCGGCAGCCTCCTCCTGTCCCCCGGCAGCCTCCTCCTGTCCCCCGGCAGCCTCCTCCTGTCCCCCGGTAGCCTCCTCCTGTCCCCCAGTAACCTCCTCCTGTCCACCTGTAGCCTCCTCCTGTCCCCCAGTAGCCTCCTCCTGTCCCCCAGTAGCCTCCTCCTGTCCCCAGTAGCCTCCTCCTGTCCCCCACTAGCCTCCTCCTGTCCCCCACTAGCCTCCTCCTGTCCCCCTTTAGCCTCCTCCTGTCCCCCACTAGCCTCCTCCTGTCCCCCAGCAGCCTCCTCCTGTCCCCCAGCAGCCTCCTCCTGTCCCCCACTAGCCTCCTCCTGTCCCCCAGTAGCCTCCTCCTGTCCCCCTGTAGCCTCCTCCTGTCCCCCTGTAGCCTCCTCCTGTCCCCAGTACTACCTTCACTGTCCCCCAGCAGCCTTCACCAGTGCCCTGCAGCCTTCACCTATGTCCTCCAGCTCTCCCTGTCCTCTGTCCTCCTCCTGGCCCCCTCTTCCTGTGGCCCCCTGTCCTCTCAGGTTCTTACCTCTCCTGGTCCCAGTCATTCAGTCTTCTCCCGGGCTCCGACTTGACTCGCGGAGGGGGCGGGGCCAGCCGGGGCGGAGCTACAGCCTCACATGACTTCACCATGTGAGGAGGTAGCAGGGGCTGGTCCCGCCTCCTCCTGGCTCCGATGCTTTCGCTGCTCTGCAGCTCTTATCTACGGGGCCAGGAGAAGGCAGGACAAAGCGGGGGAGAGGGGGGGAAGCCGTGACATTCTCCCAACAGCCCGTGACGCGGGTACAGAGCCCAAAAACGGGACTGTCACGTCAAAATGGGACGGTTGGGAGGTATGAAGTGTGCATATCTAGTTGTGTAAGAAGATGACTGCTAGAGAGCTGAGCGTGCATGTCTAGTGGTGTGACAAGGAGACTGCTAGAGAGCTGAGCGTGCATGTCTAGTGGTGTGACAAGTAACTGCTAGAGTGCTGAGCGTGCATGTCTAGTTGCGTGACAAGTAACTGCTAGAGAGCTGAGCGTGCATGTCTAGTGGTGTGACAAAGTGACTGCTAGAGAGCTGAGCGTGCATGTCTAGTGGTGTGACAAGGTGACTGCTAGAGCGCTGAGCGTGCATGTCTAGTGGTGTGACAAGTAACTTCTAGAGAGCTGAGCATGCATGTCTAGTGGTGAGACAAGGTGACTGCTAGAGAGCTGAGCGTGCATGTCTAGTGGTGTGACAAAGTGACTGCTAGAGAGCTGAGCGTGCATGTCTAGTGGTGTGACAGGGTGACTGCTAGAGAGCTGAGCGTGCATGTCTAGTGGTGTGACAAGGTGACTGCTAGAGAGCTGAGTGTGCATGTTTAGTGGTGAGACAAGGTGACTGCTAGAGAGCTGAGTGTGCATGTCTAGTGGTGTGACAAGGTGACTGCTAGAGAGCTGAGTGTGCATGTTTAGTGGTGTAACAAGGTGACTGCTAGAGAGCTGAGCATGCATGTCTAGTGGTGTGACAAAGTGACTGCTAGAGAGCTGAGCGTGCATGTCTAGTGGTGTGACAAGGTGACTGCTAGAGTGCTGAGCGTGCATGTCTAGTGGTGTGACAAGTAACTGCTAGAGAGCTGAGCATGCATGTCTAGTGGTGTGACAAAGTGACTGCTAGAGAGCTGAGCGTGCATGTCTAGTGGTGTGACAAGGTGACTGCTAGAGCGCTGAGCGTGCATGCCTAGTGGTGTGATAAGTAACTGCTAGAGAGCTGAGCATGCATGTCTAGTGGTGAGACAAGGTGACTGCTAGAGAGCTGAGCGCGCATGTCTAGTGGTGTGACAGGGTGACTGCTAGAGAGCTGAGCGTGCATGTTTAGTGGTGAGACAAGGTGACTGCTAGAGAGCTGAGTGTGCATGTCTAGTGGTGTGACAAGGTGACTGCTAGAGAGCTGAGTGTGCATGTTTAGTGGTGTAACAAGGTGACTGCTAGAGAGCTGAGCATGCATGTCTAGTGGTGTGACAAAGTGACTGCTAGAGAGCTGAGCGTGCATGTCTAGTGGTGTGACAAGGTGACTGCTAGAGCGCTGAGCGTGCATGTCTAGTGGTGTGACAAGTAACTGCTAGAGAGCTGAGCATGCATGTCTAGTGGTGTGACAAAGTGACTGCTAGAGAGCTGAGCGTGCATGTCTAGTGGTGTGACAAGGTGACTGCTAGAGCGCTGAGCGTGCATGCCTAGTGGTGTGATAAGTAACTGCTAGAGAGCTGAGCATGCATGTCTAGTGGTGAGACAAGGTGACTGCTAGAGAGCTGAGCGCGCATGTCTAGTGGTGTGACAGGGTGACTGCTAGAGAGCTGAGCATGCATGTCTAGTGGTGAGACAAGGTGACTGCTAGAGAGCTGAGCGTGCATGTTTAGTGGTGAGACAAGGTGACTGCTAGAGAGCTGAGTGTGCATGTGAAGTGGTGTAACAAGGTAACTGCTAGAGAGCTGAGCATGCATGTCTAGTGGTGTGACAAAAAGACTGCTAGAGAGCTGAGCGTGCATGTCTAGCGGTGTGACAAGGTGACTGCTAGAGAGCTGAGTGTGCATGTTCAGTGGTGTAACAAGGTGACTGCTAGAGAGCTGAGCATACATGTCTAGTGGTGTGACAAAGTGACTGCTAGAGAGCTGAGCGTGCATGTCTAGTGGTGTGACAAGTAACTGCTAGAGAGCTGAGCATGCATGTCTAGTGGTGTGACAAAGTGACTGCTAGAGAGCTGAGCGTGCATGTCTAGTGGTGTGACAAGGTGACTGCTAGAGCGCTGAGCGTGCATGCCTAGTGGTGTGACAAGTAACTGCTAGAGAGCTGAGCATGCGTGTCTAGTGGTGTGACAGGGTGACTGCTAGAGAGCTGAGCGTGCATGTCTAGTGGTGTGACAGGGTGACTGCTAGAGAGCTGAGCATGCATGTCTAGTGGTGAGACAAGGTGACTGCTAGAGAGCTGAGCGTGCATGTTTAGTGGTGAGACAAGGTGACTGCTAGAGAGCTGAGTGTGCATGTCTAGTGGTGTGACAAGGTGACTGCTAGAGAGCTGAATGTGCATGTGAAGTGGTGTAACAAGGTGACTGCTAGAGAGCTGAGCATGCATGTCTAGTGGTGTGACAAGGTGTCTGCTAGAGAGCTGAGCGTGCATGTGCAGTGGTGTAACAAGGTGACTGCTAGAGAGCTGAGCATGCATGTCTAGTGGTGTGACAAGGTGACTGCTAGAGAGCTGAGTGTGCATGTTTAGTGGTGTAACAAGGTGACTGCTAGAGAGCTGAGCATGCATGTCTAGTGGTGTGACAAGGTGTCTGCTAGAGAGCTGAGCGTGCATGTGCAGTGGTGTAACAAGGTGACTGCTAGAGAGCTGAGCGTGCATGTCTAGTGGTGTGACAAGGTGACTGCTAGAGTGCTGAGTGTGCATGTCTAGTGGTGTGACAAGGTGACTGCTAGAGAGCTGAGTGTGCATGTTTAGTGGTGTAACAAGGTGACTGCTAGAGAGCTGAGTGTGCATGTCTAGTGGTGTGACAAGGTGACTGCTAGAGAGCTGAGTGTGCATGTCTAGTGGTGTGACAAGGTGACTGCTAGAGCGCTGAGTGTTCATGTCTAGTGGTGTGACAAGGTGACTGCTAGAGAGCTGAGTGTGCATGTCTAGTGGTGAGACAAGGTGTCTGCTAGAGAGCTGAGCGTGCATGTCTAGTGGTGTGACAGGGTGACTGATAGAGAGCTGAGCGTGCATGTCTAGTAGTGTAACAAGGTGACTGCTAGAAAGCTGAGCGTGCATGTCTAGTGGTGTGACAAGGTGACTGCTAGAGCGCTGAGCGTGCATGTCTAGTGGTGTGACAAAGTGACTGCTAGAGAGCTGAGCGTGCATGTCTAGTGGTGTGACAAGGTGACTGCTAGAGCGCTGAGCGTGCATGCCTAGTGGTGTGATAAGTAACTGCTAGAGAGCTGAGCATGCATGTCTAGTGGTGAGACAAGGTGACTGCTAGAGAGCTGAGCGCGCATGTCTAGTGGTGTGACAGGGTGACTGCTAGAGAGCTGAGCGTGCATGTCTAGTGGTGAGACAAGGTGACTGCTAGAGAGCTGAGTGTGCATGTTTAGTGGTGAGACAAGGTGACTGCCAGAGAGCTGAGTGTGCATGTCTAGTGGTGTGACAAGGTGACTGCTAGAGAGCTGAGTGTGCATGTGAAGTGGTGTAACAAGGTAACTGCTAGAGAGCTGAGCATGCATGTCTAGTGGTGTGACAAAAAGACTGCTAGAGAGCTGAGCGTGCATGTCTAGTGGTGTGACAAGGTGACTGCTAGAGAGCTGAGTGTGCATGTTCAGTGGTGTAACAAGGTGACTGCTAGAGAGCTGAGCATACATGTCTAGTGGTGTGACAAAGTGACTGCTAGAGAGCTGAGCGTGCATGTCTAGTGGTGTGACAAGTAACTGCTAGAGAGCTGAGCATGCATGTCTAGTGGTGTGACAAAGTGACTGCTAGAGAGCTGAGCGTGCATGTCTAGTGGTGTGACAAGGTGACTGCTAGAGCGCTGAGCGTGCATGCCTAGTGGTGTGACAAGTAACTGCTAGAGAGCTGAGCATGCGTGTCTAGTGGTGTGACAGGGTGACTGCTAGAGAGCTGAGCGTGCATGTCTAGTGGTGTGACAGGGTGACTGCTAGAGAGCTGAGCATGCATGTCTAGTGGTGAGACAAGGTGACTGCTAGAGAGCTGAGCGTGCATGTTTAGTGGTGAGACAAGGTGACTGCTAGAGAGCTGAGTGTGCATGTTTAGTGGTGTAACAAGGTGACTGCTAGAGAGCTGAGCATGCATGTCTAGTGGTGTGACAAGGTGTCTGCTAGAGAGCTGAGCGTGCATGTGCAGTGGTGTAACAAGGTGACTGCTAGAGAGCTGAGCGTGCATGTCTAGTGGTGTGACAAGGTGACTGCTAGAGTGCTGAGTGTGCATGTCTAGTGGTGTGACAAGGTGACTGCTAGAGAGCTGAGTGTGCATGTTTAGTGGTGTAACAAGGTGACTGCTAGAGAGCTGAGTGTGCATGTCTAGTGGTGTGACAAGGTGACTGCTAGAGAGCTGAGTGTGCATGTCTAGTGGTGTGACAAGGTGACTGCTAGAGCGCTGAGTGTTCATGTCTAGTGGTGTGACAAGGTGACTGCTAGAGAGCTGAGTGTGCATGTCTAGTGGTGAGACAAGGTGTCTGCTAGAGAGCTGAGCGTGCATGTCTAGTGGTGTGACAGGGTGACTGATAGAGAGCTTAGCGTGCATGTCTAGTAGTGTAACAAGGTGACTGCTAGAAAGCTGAGCGTGCATGTCTAGTGGTGTGATAAGGTGACTGCTAGAGAGCTGAGCATGCATGTCTAGTGGTGTGACAAGGTGACTGATTGTGCATGTCTAGTGGTGTGACAAGGTGTCTGCTAGAGAGCTGACTGTGCATGTCTAGTGGTGTGACAAGGTGACTGCTAGAGTGCTGAGTGTGCATGTTTAGTGGTGTAACAAGGTGACTGCTAGAGAGCTGAGCATGCATGTCTAGTGGTGTGACAAGGTGTCTGCTAGAGAGCTGAGCCTGCATGTGCAGTGGTGTGACAAGGTGACTGCTAGAGTGCTGAGTGTGCATGTCTAGTGGTGTGACAAGGTGACTGCTAGAGAGCTGAGTGTGCATGTTTAGTGGTGTAACAAGGTGACTGCTAGAGAGCTGAGTGTGCATGTCTAGTGGTGTGACAAGGTGACTGCTAGAGAGCTGAGTGTGCATGTCTAGTGGTGTGACAAGGTGACTGCTAGAGCGCTGAGTGTTCATGTCTAGTGGTGTGACAAGGTGACTGCTAGAGAGCTGAGTGTGCATGTCTAGTGGTGAGACAAGGTGTCTGCTAGAGAGCTGAGCGTGCATGTCTAGTGGTGTGACAGGGTGACTGATAGAGAGCTGAGCGTGCATGTCTAGTAGTGTAACAAGGTGACTGCTAGAAAGCTGAGCGTGCATGTCTAGTGGTGTGATAAGGTGACTGCTAGAGAGCTGAGCATGCATGTCTAGTGGTGTGACAAGGTGACTGAGTGTGCATGTCTAGTGGTGTGACAGGGTGACTGCTAGAGTGCTGAGTGTGCATGTCTAGTGGTGTGACAAGGTCACTGCTAGAGAGCTGAGTCTGCATGTCTAGTGGTGTGATAAGGTGACTGCTAGAGAGCTGAGCATGCATGCCTAGTGGTGTGACAAGGTGACTGCTAGAGAGCTGAGTGTGCATGTCTAGTGGTGTGAAAAGGTGACTGCTAGAGAGCTGAGCGTGCATGTCTAGTGGTTTGACAAGGTGACTGCTAAAGAGCTGAGCATGCATGTCTAGTGGTGTGACAAGGTGACTGCTAGAGAGCTGAGTGTGCATGTCTAGTGGGGTGACAAGGTGACTCCTAGAGCGCTGAGTGTTCATGTCTAGTGGTGTGACAAGGTGACTGCTAGAGAGCTGAGTGTGCATGTCTAGTGGTGAGACAAGGTGTCTGCTAGAGAGCTGAGCGTGCATGTCTAGTGGTGTGACAGGGTGACTGCTAGAGAGCTGAGCGTGCATGTCTAGTAGTGTAACAAGGTGACTGCTATAGAGCTGAGCGTGCATGTCTAGTGGTGTGACAAGGTGACTGCAAGAGAGCTGAGTGTGCATGTCTAGTGGTGTGACAAAGTGACTGCTAGAGAGCTGAGCGTGCATGTCTAGTGGTGTGACAAGGTGACTGCTAGAGTGCTGAGCGTGCATGTCTAGTGGTGTGACAAAGTGACTGCTAGAGAGCTGAGCGTGCATGTGTAGTGGTGTGACAAGGTGACTGCTAGAGTGATGAGTGTGCATGTCTAGTGGTGTGACAGGGTGACTGATAGAGTGCTGAGTGTGCATGTCTAGTGGTGTGACAAGGTGACTGCTAGAGAGCTGAGTCTGCATGTCTAGTGGTGTGATAAGGTGACTGCTAGAGAGCTGAGCATGCATGTCTAGTGGTGTGACAAGGTGACTGCTAGAGAGCTGAGTGTGCATGTCTAGTGGTGTGACAAGGTGACTGCTAGAGAGCTGAGCGTGCATGTCTAGTGGTTTGACAAGGTGACTGCTAGAGAGCTGAGCATGCATGTCTAGTGGTGTGACAAGGTGTCTGCTAGAGAGCTGAGTGTGCATGTCTAGTGGTGTGACAAGGTGACTGCTAGAGTGCTGAGTGTGCATGTCTAGTGGTGTGACAAGGTGACTGCTAGAGAGCTGAGCGTGCATGTCTAGTGGTGTGACAGGGTGACTGCTAGAGAGCTGAGTGTGCATGTCTAGTGGTGAGACAAGGTGTCTGCTAGAGAGCTGAGCGTGCATGTCTAGTGGTGTGACAGGGTGACTGCTAGAGAGCTGAGCGTGCATGTCTAGTGGTGTGACAAGGTGACTGCTAGAGTGCTGAGCGTGCATGTCTAGTGGTGTGACAAGGTGACTGCTAGAGTGCTGAGCGTGCATGTCTAGTGGTGTGACAAGGTGACTGCTAGAGTGCTGAGCATGCATGTCTAGTGGTGTGACAAAGTGACTGCTAGAGAGCTGAGCGTGCATGTGTAGTGGTGTGACAAGGTGACTGCTAGAGTGATGAGTGTGCATGTCTAGTGGTGTGACAGGGTGACTGATAGAGTGCTGAGTGTGCATGTCTAGTGGTGTGACAAGGTGACTGCTAGAGAGCTGAGTCTGCATGTCTAGTGGTGTGATAAGGTGACTGCTAGAGAGCTGAGCATGCATGTCTAGTGGTGTGACAAGGTGACTGCTAGAGAGCTGAGTGTGCATGTCTAGTGGTGTGACAAGGTGACTGCTAGAGAGCTGAGCGTGCATGTCTAGTGGTGTGACAAGGTGACTGCTAGAGTGCTGAGCGTGCATGTCTAGTGGTGTGACAAGGTGACTGCTAGAGTGCTGAGCGTGCATGTCTAGTGGTGTGACAAGGTGACTGCTAGAGTGCTGAGCATGCATGTCTAGTGGTGTGACAAAGTGACTGCTAGAGAGCTGAGCGTGCATGTGTAGTGGTGTGACAAGGTGACTGCTAGAGTGATGAGTGTGCATGTCTAGTGGTGTGACAGGGTGACTGATAGAGTGCTGAGTGTGCATGTCTAGTGGTGTGACAAGGTGACTGCTAGAGAGCTGAGTCTGCATGTCTAGTGGTGTGATAAGGTGACTGCTAGAGAGCTGAGCATGCATGTCTAGTGGTGTGACAAGGTGACTGCTAGAGAGCTGAGTGTGCATGTCTAGTGGTGTGACAAGGTGACTGCTAGAGAGCTGAGCGTGCATGTCTAGTGGTTTGACAAGGTGACTGCTAGAGAGCTGAGCATGCATGTCTAGTGGTGTGACAAGGTGTCTGCTAGAGAGCTGAGTGTGCATGTCTAGTGGTGTGACAAGGTGACTGCTAGAGTGCTGAGTGTGCATGTCTAGTGGTGTGACAAGGTGACTGCTAGAGAGCTGAGCGTGCATGTCTAGTGGTGTGACAGGGTGACTGCTAGAGAGCTGAGTGTGCATGTCTAGTGGTGAGACAAGGTGTCTGCTAGAGAGCTGAGCGTGCATGTCTAGTGGTGTGACAGGGTGACTGCTAGAGAGCTGAGCGTGCATGTCTAGTGGTGTGACAAGGTGACTGCTAGAGTGCTGAGCGTGCATGTCTAGTGGTGTGACAAGGTGACTGCTAGAGTGCTGAGCGTGCATGTCTAGTGGTGTGACAAGGTGACTGCTAGAGTGCTGAGCATGCATGTCTAGTGGTGTGACAAAGTGACTGCTAGAGAGCTGAGCGTGCATGTCTAGTGGTGTGACAGGGTGACTGCTAGAGAGCTGAGCGTGCATGTCTAGTGGTGTGACAAGGTGACTGCTAGAGAGCTGAGCGTGCATGTCTAGTGGTGTGACAAGGTGTCTGCTAGAGAGCTGAGCGTGCATGTCTAGGGGTGTGACAAGGTGACTGCTAGAGAGGCAGGAGTGGATGTCTAGTGGTGTGACAGGGTGACTGCTAGAGAGCTGAGCGTGCATGTCTAGTGGTGTGACAAGGTGACTGCTAGAGTGCTGAGCGTGCATGTCTAGTGGTGTGACAAGGTGACTGTAGAGTGCTGAGCGTTTATGTCTAGTGGTGTGACAAGGTGACTGCTAGAGTGCTGAGCGTGCATGTCTAGTGGTGTGACAAAGTGACTGCTAGAGAGCTGAGCGTTCATGTCTAGTGGTGTGACACGGTGACTGCTAGAGAGCTGAGCGTGCATGTCTAGTGGTGTGACAAGGTCACTGCTAGAGAGCTGAGCGTGCATGTCTAGTGGTGTGACAAGGTGTCTGCTAGAGAGCTGAGCGTGCATGTCTAGTGGTGTGACAAGGTGACTGCTAGAGAGGCAGGAGTGGATGTAGAGTTGGATACTTATTGGTCCCAGTATAAATGCAATAACTGGTGCTGGAGCTGTATGAGGTGTGATTTATGCTCAATTTTTGTCCTGAGGGAGAGGTGAGCGCAGGTGTGAGTGGGCTACATTAACCCGTACAATTGTTCCCCAAGTCACGTGACGATGCGGCGGCGTCCTCGCAGTGACAGCTGTGAAAACCATTAGTATATGTTGATAAATCGGACATTTTGGGCAATTCCTGATGTGTTTATGATTTTTACTGTTTATTTATATTTATATGACTTCTAGGGAAAGGGGAAGATTAGAATTTTTATTTTCCACCACGTTCCATGACGGCCCCCACCTGGAGGATGCTCCTATATCCTGTAGGGACAGGAAGCGCAAGAGATTAAAAGCTCCTCCCTAGCACCCAACACCAGTGTCTTCCTGTCCCTTCGGGATATAGGATGCAAGAGAGTCTCCCTAGGGAGACACGAGATTTCTTTTTACTTTTTACTTTTTACTTTTTACTTTAATGGGTTCCGCCTCACAACCGAGTGGGGGGAACACCAAAATGTACCTCCTCCCCGCCCCCCGTTCGGCCAGCCCAACCAACGGTCCCGGGAGACCAATGCTGGGTGGTTGCGGGGGGGACATGCAGCGGTACCTGTGCTGGGGCCCTTTTCCCTGCTGGAGGACCGGTGTGTGAGGGGCATCGGTCCTCGGCGGTGAGGGGTTCCGGCTCCGGTAGGATGTTTTACGTGCGCGCGCGCACGTGCTGCTTGTGTGCGTGGTCCGGGATGGCCGCGTACCGGAAGTCGCCCGCAGACGCGACTTCCGGTATACACGTCAGAGCGACAGGGTCGCGTCATTGGGGGCGGACCCGAAAACCGGCTCCGTGGGCGCATGCGCAGTCCAGGAGCCCGATCGCTTCCGGTTTGAACCGGAAGGGGGAGGAGGGACGAGCCTCTCCAGAACGCGGGAAAAAATCAAATTTAAGCGTTCCTGGAAGGAAAACCTAGTCGGTGGCTCTGGTGCTTCCAGCAAAATGGCTGATGACGCATCCAACCTGTTCCAGGTCCTGGTACCCGTAAGTACAAGCCCTGGGCTGTCCTCTTCTCTCTCACCATACATTTCATACCTGTTATTAACTGTTATCATGTATGCTTCTCTTAGGGAAAAGAGCAGAAAGAACCTAAAGAGAAAGAACAGAGAGAGAGAGATAAACCCCTTAAAAAACCCTCTAAAAGATGTGGCTTATGTAGTTCTAAATTACCAGAGGACTATAGGAAAAGCCTGTGTTCAGATTGTCTGACAAAAATTTTAAAAGAGGAAAGGTCGTCATTAATGGACGAAATAAGGTCCGCAATAAAGGAAGAAGTTTCCTCCTCTATTGCTGCTCATTTACCCGAACCACCTAGGAAAAAACCTAGATACGTTCAGTCTTCCTCTTCTGATCAAGACTCAGATTTTCCTTCCTGTTCTTTAGATGATAGACCGGAAGAAAGTCTAGAGGGGGGACATTCAAAAGATCAGGGGCACACAAAGTATTTGTTTGCGTCCGAGGATCTAGACAGCTTATTAAAAGCCCTGAGAAACACATTAGAAATAGAAGATGTGTCAGAACCAACCTCAGTACAGAGTGACCTCTTTGGGGGACTTAAATACAGGAAGAAAAGTTTATTTCCTGTAATTGGCACACTAAAAGACTTAGTGTTATCTGAATGGAAGGAGCCAGAAAAAAGAATTTCTATCCCCAAAGAATTCCGAAATAGATTACAATTTGAGGACAATACTTTATGGGAGGAAATACCTAAAGTCGACATTCAAGTGGCTAAAGTAGTAAAAAAGACGGATCTCCCATTTGAAGATAGTGCCCAATTAAAGGACCCCCTTGACCGTAAAGCAGATGCCTTACTTAAAAGGGCTTGGGAGACGTCTTCTTTAAATATTAAGACCAACATTGCCTCCACTTCTGTCGCCAGGACTTTATATTTTTGGTTATCAGAATTGGAATCACACCTGGTAAATAAAACCTCTAGGGATTCCATTATAGAGTCTTTACCCCTCCTCAAATCTGCCACAGCCTTTTTAGCAGATGCTTCTGCTGAAGCTTTAAGGTTTTCGGCCAAAGAGGCGGCCTTAACCAATTCTGTCCGGAGATCTCTCTGGCTAAAACAGTGGGGTGGGGATACGAAATCTAAGTCTATGCTCTGCGGTATCCCATTCCAAGGTGAATTTTTGTTTGGCAGCGAATTAGATTCTATACTAGAAAATGCTGCAGACAGGAAAAAGGGGTTTCCGATTAATAGAATTCCCCCTAAAAAACCTTCCTTTCCCTTTCCCTTTCGTTCCTCCAGGGAAGAGAAACCTCCCTTTAGGGGCAAAGGAAAGACAGGTAGATGGAGCTACACAAAAGGAGGCGCAGGTCGAGGGTTTTTCTCTAACCCCGACCACAAGCAGAGGAAACAATGACGTACAGGTGGGGGGGAGACTTTCCCATTTCAAGCCCGAATGGGAAAAAATCTGCCAAAACCCTTGGATTCTCCAGACCATCCAGTCAGGTTACAGGGTAGAATTTCTCCATATTCCCCCACAACATTTTCAGAACCCAAATCTACCAGAAAGTCAAACTCTCCATCTCTGGACCAACATCCAACAATTGCTTCGGATGGATGTGATTGTTCCAGTCCAGGAGATAGAAAAAGGGGAAGGATTTTATTCCCCTCTTTTTTTGATAAAAAAACCCAATGGGTCTTACCGTCTAATTATAAATCTAAAAAAACTAAACAAATTTATAAAGTACAAACACTTCAAGATGGAGTCGATAAAGTCAGCGACCCCCTTGATAGGAGAAAATTATTTTCTTTGTACGATCGATCTAAAAGACGCGTACTATCACGTCCCTATTTGCCAGGATCACCAAAAATACCTAAGATTCACAGTTCGTTCCCCGGGGGGAAAAATACTTCATTTTCAGTTCAAAGCCCTACCATTCGGGATCTCTTCGGCACCCCGTATTTTTACAAAAATTATGGCAGAGGTAGTGGCCCACCTAAGATTGAAGGGCATAATTATAGTTCCTTACCTAGACGACCTTCTTCTAGTTGCAAAGACCAAATCAGACCTAAAGACCCACCTTCAGTTAGTCATAGGTCTCCTCCAGGACTTAGGTTGGGTCATAAACAGGAAAAAATCAGATTTAAAACCAGAGATGGTGAAAAAATTTCTAGGGGTAAAACTAGATTCCGTGAAGCAGAGTTCTTTCCTACCGTTAGGAAAGATCCAAAAAATAAAGGAAAACATAAGTCTCTTCCAGAGGAAAGAGTCGTGCAGCATTCGAGCAGCTCTGAGTCTTCTGGGCCTTCTGACGTCCTGTATCCAGTGCGTGTCCTGGGCTCAAAACCACACAAGGACTATGCAGGCTTGGACTATCCGGGTGTGGGACAAAAACCCTCTACATCTAGACCACAAGGTAAAGATTCCCCTTTTAGTCAAACATTCACTATCATGGTGGAAGAGTCCCATAAACTTAAAGAAGGGAGTTTGGTGGAATCCAAACCCAATCTTAACAATTCAAACAGACGCAAGCCTGTCAGGTTGGGGGGCTGCGTTGGCAGGCCACTATTTTCAGGGTCAGTGGGACAGCCAGACTTGTTCTAGGTCCTCAAACTTTCGGGAGTTAAAGGCAGTCCTAGAAACATTCAAAAAGGGCCACTTGTATATAAAAAATCAACACATAAGAATCCTCGCTGATAACACTACTACTGTAGCTTATTTGCGCAGGCAAGGGGGCACAAAGTCTAAATCTTTGTCTGAGTTATCACATCAAATTTTTAGGTGGGCAGAAACACACTTTCTATCCCTCTCAGCTATCCATCTCAAAGGTACAGAAAATATAGAAGCAGACTTCTTAAGCCGGGTTACATTAGATCCTCATGAATGGTCTTTAAACCCACAAACTTTTGGGGAAATTTGTCATATCTGGGGGACCCCAACCTTAGATCTTTTCGCAACCTATCTAAATAATAAATCCCCTAAATACTTTTCTTTAGACCATAGAGGCTCTCCTACGGGGTTAGATGCCTTCAGTCATACATGGGGGTCGGGGTTAGTCTATGCCTTCCCTCCCATACCTCTAATTCCCAAAATCTTGCAGAAACTAAGATCAGAACGGGCATTATTAATCCTTATTGCTCCATTCTGGCCAAAAAGAAGTTGGTTCCCGGTTATTCAGGAACTAGCTATAGATAATCCTGTTCATCTTCCTTATCGTCAGGATCTTCTTCTACAGGGTCCACTGTTTCATCAGGACGTGCGACATCTAAAGCTTACGGCCTGGATCCTGAGAGGGCATACCTAATGACCAAAGGCCTTTCTACCGGAGTGATCGACACTATTCAAGCAAGCAGGAAACCAGTGACTAACGCTATTTATGCCAAGATCTGGAAAAAATTCTGTACTTGGTGTGGGGATTATCCTCCCTCTCCAGAAAATCCAAACTTAGGCCAAATTTTAGATTTCTTACAGGCCGGGTTTTCTCTAGGTCTTAAACCAAGCACCCTTAAGGTCCAGATTTCGGCTTTAAGTATATATTTTGACCTTCCCTTAGCAGATCACAGATGGATCAGGAGATTCATTAAGGGCTGTTCCCGTATTAAACCACGTATACACAACCCAGTCCCTTCTTGGGATCTCTCTCTGGTCCTGAATATTCTCACAGAGCCCCCCTTTGAGCCTCTGGATTCTGCAAACATTAAAATCCTCACATTTAAAACTATCTTCCTGATAGCAATTACCACAGCACGCAGATTGGGTGAAATCCAGGCCCTCTCTCGCAGAGAACCCTTTTTAAATATCTTAGATGACAAAATAATTCTCAAACTAGATCCCCTCTTCCTCCCTAAAGTTGTGTCTGAATTCCACCGTAAACAGGAAATTATTCTTCCCTCCTTCTGTGCTAATCCTAAATCTGAACGGGAAAGAAAGTGGCAAACCTTAGATGTTAGGAGATGTGTTCTCTTTTACTTAGAAGCAACAAAAGAGTGGTGTAAAGATTCCAGTTTACTAGTTAACTTTGGGGGAAAGAATAGAGGGTTGAAAGCCTCAAAGGCAACCTTAGCCAGATGGATAAAATCCACTATATCTCTCTGCTACAAGACCACAAACACTTCCCTTCCGGGGGATATTAAAGCCCATTCCACTAGGGCCATGGCGACATCCTGGGCCGAAAAAAGGGGTGCATCTCTGGACCAAATATGCCGAGCAGCAACGTGGTCAAGTTCCTCGACATTTGCAAAGCACTATCGGTTGGATATTGCCTCCCAGGAGGACCTGGCATTCGGCAGGAAAATCCTGCAGGCGGTGGTCCCTCCCAAATAATGGGGTAATCTGGTAAGTCTCCAGGTGGGGGCCGTCATGGAACGTGGTGGAAATATGGAATTAGACTTACCGGTAATTCGGTTTCCACTAGTGACCATGACGGCCCCCCATTATTTCCCTCCCTTTCTTCCTTCTTGGAGATGGTTCTATGTGGAATTCCTCGCACTTGCATCCTTCCGGGTGGTACTTTGGTAGACACTGGTGTTGGGTGCTAGGGAGGAGCTTTTAATCTCTTGCGCTTCCTGTCCCTACAGGATATAGGAGCAACCTCCAGGTGGGGGCCGTCATGGTCACTAGTGGAAACCGAATTACCGGTAAGTCTAATTCCATATCTTTTTAATATAATTTTTTTGTTTTGTACAGATTTTCAGACCCCATAGGATACTCTGATTGATCCTGCCATACACTGCCATACAGTATGGTTTATCGGGTCGCAGGCGCAGGTGCCTCTGTGTGCCCCTCTGCATCACTCACCTCTCTGGGTTCCAGTGGCGTCTCCTGTGGCTCGACACGCATTCCCCAGCTCCTACGGCACGCTAATTGGTGCTGGCCGCCTGCCAATTCTGTTAGATAGCCAGCCCCTTCTTGTGTCCCTGTTCTGTCCTGTGGTCAGATCTTTGCGCCTCACAGCCATAGAGAAAGCTGCTCTGATGCCCTGTGCTTGTAATCCGAATTCCCATTGTGACGGTGGTTCTGTTATTGACTCTGATCCCGTGCTGCCTGTCCTGGCCTTTCGCTACGTCCCGACTCTGAGCCTGTGCTGCCTGTCCTGACCTACCACATGTCCCCTACTCTGATCCCATGCTGCCTGTCCTGACCTACCGCTACGTCCCCGACTCTCATCCTGTGCTGCCTGTCCTGCCCTACCGCTACCCTCCCTGCTCTGATCCTGTGCTGCCTGTCCTGACCTACCGCTACGTCCCGACTCTGATCCTGTGCTGCCTGTCCTGACCTACCGCTACGTCCCCGACTCTCATCCTGTGCTGCCTGTCCTGACCTACCGCTACGTCCCCGACTCTCATCCTGTGCTGCCTGTCCTGACCTACCGCTACGTCCCCGACTCTCATCCTGTGCTGCCTGTCCTGCCCTACCGCTACGTCCCTGCTCTGATCCTGTGCTGCCTGTCCTGACCTACCGCTACGTCCCGACTCTCATCCTGTGCTGCCTGTCCTGACCTACCACTACGTCCCCGACTCTGATCCTGTGCTGCCTGTCCTGACCTTCCGCTACGTCCCGACTCTGATCCTGTGCTGCCTGTCCTGACCTACCGCTACGTCCCCGACTCCGATCCCGTGCTGCCTGGCTCTACCTTCTTCCTGTTCCCGACCACGAGTTTGCCTTACAATTCTGTACATTGCCTTGGCCACCACCGCAGACAAAGTCGCGCCTGTGGAACGACCCTGCGGTTCCACACAAAGTCCAACCTGCTTTGCGGCGGGCTCTGGTGAAAACCGGGTACCACTTAGACTCCGCTCCCAGGTATCGACTTATGTCATCATCCGTGGTGGTCCAGTGGGTCCATTACCCCTGGTGCAGGACAATGGCAGTATATGGGGAATTTTCTCCTCATTCATTACAAAGTCCAAATTGCACATTGTAATCAATAGGTTAAAATGAGACAGCCTCGGGTCTTTGGAAGACCCGAGGCTGTCATAGCAACCAATTGTACATGCGCCGCCATCTTTTCCCGCATAATGTTCCACACACATACATGTTATGATGATCACAGTATTTTGTGAAATATTTGATCCCCGTTTCTGTGGTGCCATTCAGAGGCCCTTGATACAGAAACCGCAGAGACCTGGATGGAGCTATGATGGAAAAGCACAAAATATGAATTATGCTACATTTTTCCTTGATGTCTATAGCAAGATTGAGGTTTCTAGATGTGACCTCAGTGATGGAAGTTTCTAGAAGCCTCACATCGGGCCATTAGGTTTTACAATAGGATCCGGTCCCTTTGGGTCCTGATTTTATGGCCCAAACATCATGGCCTGGTTTTACTCATAATTTTACTTATAATTCTGATGTTTTCCTATCTTTATCCCAACCCAACTTTTTTTGGAAGTCAAAAATCCAAAAACCTTGTTACCCATTGGCTCCTCAGTGTCTCCTATATCCTCCTCACACCCCAACTCACCAAACTATTCTGTTTGCATAGTCGTTTAGCTTTTCAATGACACCGGGGGAGGGGAATGAGCTATAAATAGGTTTCCTAATGTTTGATCACCTGTTCTACCGGCACTGGTGGAAGATAACCCGTCCATGTGCCGATAGCAGGACTACCGGGAGGAAGCAGATTTATCATTGGGCATTGGATCTTACTCCTCTGCCTTTTGCACAGCAGGTTGGTTTAATATCTGTGGTACTTGAGGTGTTAGAGGACACCTACCATCATGGAACTACCTAATAAGGTGGATTGGATGGCAGGTTCCTTTACTATGCACAAGCCCGATACATTTTTTGTTTAAACTTTTACTGTAGCAGAACGTGGTAAAAATTTCTGTAAATTTCCTCTCGAGGCTTCTGGGTCATGGAGTAGCTGCACTTTGGAGCCGGAGCCACGGCTACTCCACATCCACGTCCCGGTAGCTTCTTTGGATCCCTTGGACGGCTTCTCTTCAGCGTGTAGCGCTCCGTAGTTGTGCACACTCATCCCACGAAGCCGGATTTCTGCGCATACGCAGCAGGTTTCGGCTTTACAGACCGGTGCACGAAGCTAAAACGGAACGGCCAATGTATCTTCTCTTTCCTTTTCTATATATTTTTTTTTTTTTTTTTTTCAAATTCTTTATTTAAACATTTTGAAAATATACACATATGCTATACAATCCCAAACACAATCCATATGCATACATATTTAATCTACCCCCCGCCCGTTCCCCACCCTCCCGTGGGTAATACTATTATTTACTATAAAAATGACAAAAACCTTTGTTCTCCCTTTTGCCAAGTTTCCCGAGATGTCTCGGGTTTATCTGTACCCAAGGCCAATTGAATACCAAACAATACATAGTAACACTTAGACAAGACAAAATAAGACAAATCAATACAAAACAGGACAGAACAAAAAAAAAAAAACAGAGAGCAAAACAAAAAAAAAAAAAACAAAAAAAAAAAAAACAAAAAAAAAAAAAAAGGGAGGGGGGGAAAAAGGAAACAAGGGGAGAGGAAAGGGGGGAGAAAAGAAAGGGCCCCCCTCTCCCACCCCCCACCCCCGCCCCCTCCACCTCCTCAAGATCATCTTCCTACAAGTAGCTGCTCATAGTCTGCTGTGTTCTGAAACTCCAACCATTTTCCCCATATCATAAGATGTTTCATAGACTTTCCCATCGTATATGCAGTTAGCTCCTCCATCCTCCTAATCTCTTCAACTCTTTGTATCCATTCTTTACATGTTGGCGAATTTTTATTTTTCCAATTTGTTGTTATGCAAGCCCTTGCGGCGTTAATCAAGGAGATTACAATTGAGGATCTATATTTCTCTAGTGATATTTTAGCTAGATGTAATAAACAGAGGGATGGGTCCAGTTCTATTTCATATTCACCCAACTGTCTAGCTACCCGTCCAACATGTTCCCAGAGAGGGCGGATACCGGGGCATTCCCAGAAGATGTGTATAAGAGTCCCTCTCTCCCTCTCACATCTCCAACACATTGATGAAATTGATGGATGCATTTTATTTAATATGACTGGGACTCTGTACCACCTTGATAGGATTTTAAACCCTGACTCCTGCATACTCGAGGCAATTGAGGAACGGTGTATCAGGCGATAAATCTGATTCTCTTGTTGCTCAGTTATCTCAAGTCCAAGATCCCTTTCCCATTTCTCTATAAAGTTTAATCTACCTCTGCTCTCTTCGTCTCTTAGCTGAGTGTATATTACTGAGAGCGAGTGTGCAATATGACCTACGCCCATACACCTTTCCTCACAGGGAGTTAATTCTCGACAAAAGGAGCTGGCGGGTGGTAAAGATTTCAAGAAGTGATGTAGTTGGGTTGCCCTCCAATATCCTAAGTGCCCGGGGATCTCTTGTGTGATTAGATCCTCCAACGACCACCATTCATTCTCCTTTATATAATCCTTAGCATTTTTCCTCCCATGCTGTGCCCATTCCATAAATTTCGGATCCCCCCTTCCTGGTTCAAAACTCGGATTGCCAAGAACTGGGTACAGTGGGGAAAACATTGGTGATAGGGAGTTACCCTGTAGATATTTATTACATATCTTTAATGTGGGAGATATGGTTGGATGTTTGAAATCGGGTAGAGAGGGAAGTGGGATCCACGGGGCACATGTAAGAGAGATTGGGGAGATACTCTCTTCCATTTCTACCCATAATTTTAATTCTCTATGTCTATGCCAGTCTACTACTCTTGAAAGATGTGCAGCTATATAGTACCTTAGTATGTTGGGGACACCCAGTCCTCCTCTGTGTTTTGGTCGGTATAAGGTCGCTCTTGAGATTCTAGCCTTTTTCCCTTTCCAAATGAAATCAAAAATACAGGAGGTCATTTTGGAGAAGAAGGAATTTGGAATAGTAATTGGGACTGCCTGAAAAAGATATAGGATCCTTGGTAGTAGATTCATTTTTATTATAGAGCACCTACCCAACCAGGAAAAGGTTCCCTTGCCCCACTTCTCCAGGTCCCTCTCTACCCGGCCCAATAAGGGCAAAAAGTTTTTCCTGAATAGTCTGTTTAAATCAGCCGTTAGGGCAATTCCTAAGTATCTAATCTCATCCGTTGTCCACTTAAAGGGAAATTTCTCCTTCAAGGTAGCTGCCTCTCTACTGGGAATAGAGATATTTAGTATCTCCGATTTATTCAAGTTGATTTTATACATAGATAGATTAGAGTACCTTTGCAATTCTACCATTAGGTTGGGTAAAGAGATATTTGGTCTGGCAACAAAAAACAACAGATCATCCGCATAAGCGGCTACTTTATGCGTCCTCTGACCGATTTTTATACCTTTTACGTCCGCGTTTGCCCTAATGGTACACAAGAGAGGTTCCATAACCAAGGCGAAAATGAGAGGGGAGAGGGGGCACCCCTGTCTGGTACCGTTTGAGATTGAAAAATAGTTAGATGTTACACCATTAATTTTAACCGCGGCCGATGGATTACCATATAGTGCTCCGATCCAGGTTTGCATACCTGTTCCTAGACCCACGTAGCTCAAAGAGCTCTTAATGAAATCCCATTGTATTCTATCGAATGCTTTCTCTGCATCCGCCGATAGAAGTACAGCAGGGGTGCCCACTCTCCGAATCTCATGGATCACATTGATTGCCCTGGTTGTCCCATCCCTTGACTCTCGAGTGGGCATAAATCCTATTTGATCCCGATGCACCACCCTCGCCAGATGCGGCAATAGCCGGGATGCCAAAATCTTAGCAAACAGCTTCAGGTCAGAATTCAGGAGCGAGATTGGTCTATAGCTCGCACAAAAATTAGGGTCTTTGCCCTCCTTATGAATCACAGAAATATGAGCTCTCGAAAGCCCAGGTGGAAGGGGTTCATTTGCCTGTATCGTATTGAATGTCTCCAAAAATCTGGCCTGAAGCTGCGCCGAAAAGACTTCATAGTATTTTATTGTGAGCCCGTCGGGGCCTGGGGCTTTCCCCGGTGTTGTCATTAAAATAGCATCCCGGAATTCCTGTGCTGTTATGGGTCTATCTAATTCCTCCATTGCCCCTATTGGGATCCTAGGCATCCCCGACTCTTCTAAATATTTTTGTATTGCTGTTTTGGAGACCTCGATATTTTCTCTTTCCTCAATATTATACAGATCGGAGTAGTATTTATGAAAAACCTCCAGAATTTTGGAGGGTAAAGTGACCAACTGATTCTGGTGATTTACAATCTTTGAAATATATGTCCTGCTTCTCTGTTCTCTCAAAGCTCTAGCTAAAGTCTTCCCCGGCTTATTTCCAAACTCATAAAAATGTCTCCGACACTTCTGCAATATTGCCTTTGCTTTATTGAATATCAGTGATTTATATTGTTCTCTAAGTTGACACAAATGGGCTCCCAAGTTCTGTTGAGTTGACCTCTTGTGTACTTTTTCTATCTGTTGTATTTGTTTTAATAGGTCTTCAACCTGAGCATTATGTTTTTTCTTAATACGTGTTCCCATTTCCACTAACATACCCCTGATGTGGTTTTTATGTGCCTCCCATAGCCACTGTTTAGAAATATCAGGGGTGTCATTTTGTTCGAAAAAGTTATTTATTTTTATTGAAATTTCTTGAATTATTGTATTATCTTCCAATAGATTTTCATTTAGTTTCCAATTCCATGTCCTCGCATGGGGAGGGGGAAGGGCCAAAGAAATTGAAATCAAAGCGTGGTCCGAGAAGGAAATTGGATAAATTTTTGCATCTTTAAGATGCATTAGTGCGCTATGGGGCATGAAAATATAGTCAATTCTGGTATATACATTATGTGCATGCGAGAAAAAGGTGTAGTCTTTTTCAGTTGGATGGAAAAATCTCCACGTGTCCATCAATTGAAAAGTATGCAGCGTCTTTTGTATTGATTTTATTGTTCCCTGGGAAATTGATGAACTCCCACTGGACGTGTCTAGTTTTGGATCTAAGGCCAAGTTCATATCGCCCCCCAGAATAAGTGTACCCTCAATAAATTCCTCCATCTCTTGGAGGATCCTTTCGAGGGCTCTGGCTTGGCCTATATTTGGTAGATATATCGACCCTAGTGTATATAAGGTAGAGGCAATTTTGCCTTTAACAAAGATGCATCGCCCTTCTTCATCTATCTTTTTATCCACCAATTCCCACGGGGTGTTTTTAGCAAAGATAATAGAAGAGCCTTTTGTCTTGGAGTCTGGGGAGGAGCTATGATATACGAGTGGGAAATTCCTGTCAAAAAGCCTAGGGATTTTATCGGTCCGAAAATGTGTTTCCTGTATAAATGCTATGGAGGCTTTTTGTTTTTTAAGTAAACGTAGCAATGAAATTCTTTTTTCAGGTATATTTAGGCCCTTTGCATTTAGAGACACCAAGTGCAACTGATCCATGTCTATACACAATCCCCGTCAAGCACCGGGAGAAGTCCAGCGGGCAAACAGATAGTTAGAAATAGTTTCAATACGTAATGGGGAGAAGTTAGGGAGAGAAAGAGAAGGGGGAGAGAAGGGGGAGGAGGGAAAAAAAAAAAAAAAAAAAAAAAAAAGAAAGGAAAGGAAGAGAAAGGGAAAAAAAAAAAAAAAAAAAAACACACGACACAACAGCACACCCAAAAAACAAAAAACACAAATTCAGCCCTTTTATCTCTCTTAGCTTTAGCTAATTAAATAGGTAGGTAGCGCCGAAAAAGCGCTCTAATAGGCACCCCTCACATAGGGACACTGTCTCACCTAACCTATTGGAGAGATTTAATCTTTTGGGCGTTTCTAGAAATGCCGCAGCCATAACGAGGCCTGGATCCCACTATCCCCAGTAGCTTATACCTCTCTTAAGTTAATTGTTAGTTTCTGTCCAGTAAGCGGATTACGGTCCATAAGTTATATCAACAGAGACACATCTAATATGTCTCTGTTGTATTTATGTACACACTGTGGGGAAGAGTGGGGGGGGAGAGAGAGAGGGGGCAAAAAAAGAAAGAAAAGGAAAGGAGAAGGAAAAAAAAAAAAAAAAAAAAAAAAAAAAGGCCCCGAAAGGGGAGGGGGGTAGGGGTCAGGGAGTGGGGGAGGGGAAGGGCATAGTCCGCCCTATTGAGGGGGGAAAAGCTCTATTCAACTTATCCACCAATTGATAATTAATGCCTCAAGAGTTTATTGTGTCCGTGCCTATTTTTTATAATAATTCGTGTAACTATTTGATTCCCATCCTCGGCCACTTGTGGTTGGCAGATGGAGGTGACCCTTCTTTACTCTATGTGCCAATCAACCATAAAACTCTAAACAAACAGCTCCGTGCCCAAATTCTTTCAATGTACCAACCAATCCCAGGATATTGGCATGTTTCATCTAAGATTTGTAAAAATAATAAATAAATAGGTAGATAGGTAAACCAAAAAAAGAGAAGGAAAGGAGAGAGAAAAAAAAAAAAAAAGGAAAATTTGGTGATAGGTGCATTGTATTTCTTTGTAATATAATAAACCACAACAATTCATATAATCTCACCTTTTGCCCTTTTAGTACACTCTTAACTTCTTGTGAAATTACTCTAACGTCTCCTTAGGATATTTGCATACCCCCAATTATTCCTCCCCTCATCCCCCCCCCCGAATAAGACAATGCAAATCCCGCTAACCCACTAGTAACGAAAAACTCTATATTTCTTTATGATATATAATAACAATTAATATAATCTTGCCCTTCACCCTTTTAGTTCACTTCTAACATCTCTGTATATTAAGTTGCACCATCTCATTTACTCCCCCCCTCCCTTCCTCCCTCCAGACAGGGCGTTTCAAATCCCCCCATTCCGAAGCACATAAGTCATACATTATTACACCTTTTATATATCATAAAGGGGATACATATCCTACGGTATAAATGTACAGTCTTCTAATGCTCAAACCCTTATTCTCAAGACCCTTTTCCCAAGAAAAAGCGAAAGGGGAAAAAGAAAAAAAAAAAAAAAAAAACCCATACAGTTGTTAGACATACATTGCCCCCATTTTATAGTGTCCACCTATGTCCCAAGAAATGTTCCCATTTTTATAGTGAGTAATTCATTACTAATATACATCTGGATTGTTCCTCAGCCTTAATACTCTTTGCCGGGTTAATCAATGGATAGAGTTTTTATCCTCATTCTTTTATTATATTTTAGCCCCCACGTTCCCCAGCCCTGCTATTTACCCCCCATTTTGGGGCCAAGTGGCTCGGAATTTATGTAAGTTGGACTTACATTCAGGCACCCTAGTAGGTATCCTGGAAGAGGATAGGGATTCCGACCTCATACGAAGGAATTTCCTCCACTGTGAGAAAGAAAGGGAGAGAAACAATCCACTACAATTTACAATCCATACGGGTAATAAGGAGTATTCAGATCCTAGGATGATACGTTGTTACACCTTTTGTCCATCATCTGAAAGTCAATAATCTAGGCAGTTCTAGGCAGAGCTGGTGCTAGCCACTGATTAATTTCAGACTGTGGGTTACTTGATGTGTCCCTTCTTATTCGTACCTGGGTTTCTGAACGCTGTGTTGGGCCCCCAGCTCTTGTTATGTTATAGCCGGGTAAGGGGTAAGCGGTCCAGTCCAAAATTTCCACAGGTTCAATCCCCAAAAATCTGAAGGCTCCGTTCAGGTCTGATGGCGTATACACCGAGTAATTTAAGCCATCCCTACGTAGGGTAACAAAGAAGGGGTATCCCCATTTATATGTCGCCCCAACATCTTTTGCCCTTTGCAGCAGGGGCCCCAGCAATTTTCTCTTTGCTAAAGAGCGTTTTGAAATGTCGGGTAGTAGGAATACTTGGGAGTTTTCAAACATAATATGGCCCCTCTCCCAGGCTTTTCTCATGATATTTTCTTTCTGCTGGAAGTAGTGAATGCGACATAATACGTCGCGGACAACATTATCGGGGCCTCTGTTAGATTTGTATGTCACTCGGTGTATTCTGTCGATATTAATAGGTGTACTCTCTGGCTCCCCTAAGATTGTATTGAAAATGTATACTGCAGCCTCTCTGAGCCGGTCACCTGTTACTGATTCAGAGAGCCCCCTGATCTTAATATTTCTCCTTCTGCCTCTATTTTCCAGGTCATCTACCTGCAGGGCCAAGTCCCTCACAATATTGGAGTGTGCTTGCACCAAATTATGTATCTCAGCACATTCTCTCCCGTGTTCAATGTGTTGGTGCTGGAGGTGACTGATAGCCTCCGAGTTTATAGCCACGGAGGCTCGTACCTCCTCCAATTCCCGCAAGCATTTTTCCTCCAGCCTAGTGATCTGCAGTTCTAAGTCATTCTTAGTCGGGAGGGCCACCAACATCTCTTTAAGTTCCACAAGGGATACTGTTTGCCCCATGTTACCTGCTGGGAGACTGTCCTGTGTCTCCTGGACGTCCACAGCATGCGGCACCGGCATAGCAGCAGCCTCTGCGTCTCGTCGCTGTTCAGGGCTCGTTATCTCCCGGACGCCCCCCGCTGACAATCCTGGTGTCCTCTGCTGTCCTGCCCGTATCTGGCCGGCCGGCGTGGGGGGGGACTGCATACCTCCCGTTGAAGTCCGGGCAAAACGTGCAATCGAAGGCACAGGTGAGCCAGCCAACGGTCCTGCCTGTCGACGGCCTCCACGGGGCATATTAGAGACAAGATGCGTGGAATTATATTTACTCCGCTGGGTCCCGCAGTTTCAGCCGCGTTGTCTTCCGAGCAGTCGCTCCTCGGTGTTTGTCCCTCGTCGGGCCTCTGCACCTTTGTTAATAATCAGCTGGCTTAGGTAGTCTACTGGTGAGGGCACTATCCAAGCCCTTGATTTCCTGCCAGCTCAGCTGGTTTCCCAGGGGGCTCCCAGGTGAGTGCAACTGCGCTTCAGTATCGTCCCCTATTCGCACCGCTGGAGTCTCGGCATCGCTACAGTCTGCGATACTATTCACGGTGTCCGCACGCTCGATGGACGGCACCCCCTCAGTGTTAGCCACTAAGCGGTCATTCAGAATCCCGGCACCGCTTCGATCAGCTGCTGGAGGTATCGCTGAGAAACTCGTGGGACGCCGAGCCTCCCCTGCTCACGTCATGTTCCGGTCCCGCCCCTCTCTATATATTTTTTGATTTAATTTACTCTCTCGAAACGCGTGCGCCTCATACATACTCATCAATTATTACTATCACAATACCAAATGGGATCCAAATCAATATATTGTGATGGTAAAGATAGAAGAACATCAAAATTATAAGGAAAGGAAAGGGAGGGGCTTCTCCCTCCAAATTACTTGTCCTTAAATCTAGGCCATGATGTTTGGGCCATAAAAAAACAAAAAATCCAAAGCAGCCGGATCCCATCATAACATCTAATGGCCCAGAAAATCCTGATCCTATAGAGGTTATTACACAAAACATAGAGAAATGGAGAGAAAGTTACTAGAGGGACTGATCCGGTATCGCTCTTAAAAAGCTGATGTAGGGAAAGTAACACAAAAATGAAGGGTCCTAAAAGAAATTCCCATGTATCACTCCATACTTCCCACAGTCAGGAGTGTCCCTTTAATGAGTCAATCATGTGACAGGTTAACATAGCAATTCCTCGTTAGTATAGTGGTGAGTATCCCCGCCTGTCACGCGGGAGACCGGGGTTCGATTCCCCGACGGGGAGGCTATGACTTTTATTACAACAAAGAACAAATTTAAAGTATGTGAAGATCAAATTACATGGGAGGAAATTGTAGAAAGATTTTATGTTTTGCCTCTGCATTCAGGAGATTCCGAGAAAATAATTTACTATATACAGGACATAACAGGACACTGAGCAGGACTGTATACTGGCACCAGCACACGAAAGGGAGACCTCCCTCTACAATCACTAGGACCAGAAAAGGACAAGTAAATATTATGAAAACTATGAAAGGCTCCGCCCCTTTCCCCTCCCCTGATGCCCGATTCAGGGGAGATGAAGAAATGATATTTGTACTCCCGTAAACTCGCTTTCCTCTAGTGCTTGCCCAAAGTCTCCTTCGATGACCTGATGTCTAGTCCGTTGTGTTTGTGGTGGACTCTCTCCGACTCTGGGGCCTGTAATCCAGCTGGATCATAGCAGAGAGTTATTGCTTTCCTTACTCCTCAAAATATCTTGGATTTTTCTCCTTGTTTCTCTAGTGTTGAGGATTGTATGAGTTTTCAACCACTTGACGCTCCTTGGTATATGTGCACTTCCATGACGTAGCGCTCCGTGCCGTGCCGAGTGGGGTATCTCCATGTTCAGGAGAAATTGCATAACAAATTTTATGATGATTTTTCTCTTTTTATCTTTTGTGAATGTGTCGATTTTAGGTCTAAATGAACAGAATACCAACCAACTTGGACCTTTTTTTTTGTGATTCATGTATTACTGCACGCTATTCACTGACAGGACCAACTTTATAATCAAGGTTTGATTAATGCTGATTTATGATTTTCTTGAAACGAAATACTTTAGGGAGACGGAACCTTCAAGATCTTGCTGGATGATGCAGTAAATGCTAATAATCATGTCTGGTCTTTCCAAGTATTGCTGTGTTATCCTCTACGATCATTAACAATATCACTCCGACTGTTGTGGATCTGCGGAGTGCCCTAATAAGGGCAGTTATTTCAGATTTTCACCTGTCCCTAATAATAGTAGCTTCCTCTATATGTCTAAGTGCCCTTGCTGGTTTTTCACCTCTCCCTGCCTATCTGACTGACTCAATGATGAGCAGCAACCACTCCCTAGCTGTCTTCTGTGTGTGATGGCATCTGGACATGTGACCTTCCTCTTATACTCCAGAGTCACAAGTCCACCTGGTCAATCACAGGCATGTCTACAGAGGAAATGACTGTGATTTCTTAGGGCCTGTGAGCTACATGATTGGCTGCTTCTGCAGTCATTCAAGAAGCTTGGACACAGAATCGGATCCTGAACAGCAGCACTTGTTCGGCGTTGTTGGGTGCCAAACCTGCCAAATTAGTACAGAACTGAATTTTGTGGTCCGGGTTCGCTCATCACTAATGAACACTTGATTTTTGGAGAAATAATGGAATCACAAAATTACCAAAGTATCAACATCCAACCTTGATTTTGCAAAAAAATGTTATGATTACAATTAGAGAACAGCAATGACTGTATAGCACAAAGAAAGACTAAAATTACATTTTCGAAAGGTTACACAAGTCACCAATCAGTAGGGAGGGCACAGGACCTCAGCACCTCAGCACCAATCAGTAGGGATTGCACAGGACCTCAGCACCTCAGCACCAATCAGTAGGGAGCGCACAGGACCTCAGCACCTCAGCACCAATCAGTAGGGAGTGCACAGGACCTCAGCACCTCAGCACCAATCAGTAGGGAGTGCACAGGACCTCAGCACCTCAGCACCAATCAGTAGGGAGCGCACAGGACCTCAGCACCTCAGCACCAATCAGTAGGGAGTGCACAGGACCTCAGCACCAATCAGTAGGGAGTGCACAGGACCTCAGCACCGGCCACAGGACATCACTGGTCTCTCACACGGCTCTGCTGGGATCTGCTCAGAACTTCTTCCAGTCTCATCCACAGTTCTGTGACTGTTGTGGGTTTCTTGGCTATTACTAGAGGTTTTCTATTGGTTTTTGAACAGGATGGGCGATCATTTCATTGTTGTAATGTTTTCTGCTTTATACATTTTTCTGTGTGACAATGGATATTGTTCTGCATGACAATTGCTAGATGATTGAGTGAAGAGCCAGGTGTTATAGAAAAAGCTTCTGATACTTGTATTCCCTCTGACATGTCCAACATCTGCTGAAGAAAACATTCCCCTAACCATGACACTTCCTCCAACACCTTTCACTGACTTCTGTACACACTTTGGGTACGGTCTTTCCATATTTTATAAACAAGCACCCATCAGACCCAAATAAAGTCAACTTGCTTTCATCACTAAAATGAACTGTTGAGCACTTACCCTCTGTCTGCACAACATGCGCCTCAGTAAAGGTGAGTCGGCTGTTATCAGGACTATCAGGTAAAGGGGCAGATTTATCATTAAGCAGGATCTTACTCCAGTTTTCTTTTAATGACTTTTACACTGCAGCTCGGCTTCATATCTGTGGCACTGGACTGAATTTGTGCCAAAGTTTGTGAGTTTTGAAAAGTTGCACTTTGTAAATCTGTACATAATGAATGTGGGGTAAGATGCATGAAGCGAAAAGTGGATTGTCAGAAAGTCTCAAAGGGGCAAAAGTGAGGTATTTTTACAACAGAAAATTGATGTATAGTATTTTTGATCTAAGTAATATTTTTACATGGTAACAAAAGTTGTAGCCTCCCCGTCGGGGAATCGAACCCCGGTCTCCCACGTGACAGGCGGGGATACTCACCACTATACTAACGAGGAATTGCTATGGTAGCATCTTACATGATCGACTCCTTAAAGGGACACTGCAGACTATGGGAAGGATGAAGTAGTACATGTGACCTTAGCTTAGGACCCTTCATGGTTGTGTTACCTTCCCTTAACTATACTATTACTACCACTATCACTATACTAAGGAGGAACCGCTGTGTTGTCAGCTGCCATGGCGTTCTACTTAAAGAGAAACAGTCAACGACCACAATGTACATAACAGTTGTTATACAATTTTGTAGCTTCTACACCATTGTGCTAAGAAGTTTTTGTTGTGTGTGTTCTTGGGGAGCCACCCTGCTCCAACAGTTGCTAGACTCCCGACTACCACAGGCTCCACATCCGCAGCTTCCCAGTGCTGTTCTGGCTTTCCAAGAGCCACTCCAGGCGGTCTCCATGCCTCAGCAGCAGTTTGATTTCCAGAAACTACATGTTGGCCTCGCTTGGCTCCGGTTTTCCAAAAGTTGGCCGCCGTGCTTCATCAGCTTCCAAGCTCTACTTTGGTTTTCCAAGAACCACTCCAGCTGGCCGCCATGCTTCCACCGCTTCCAAGTTCTCCGGCTTTCCCAGAAGCCGCTCCGGAGTCTCCGGCTTTCCCAGAAGCCGCTCTAGCTTTTCCAGAAGCTACTCCAGCCTCCGGCTTTCCAGTGCCGCTCCAGCCTGTGTCTCCGGCTTTCCCAGAAGCTACTCCAGCCTCCGGCTTTCCAAGAAGCCGCTCCAGAGCCTCCAGCTTTCCCAGAAGCCACTCTAGTGCCTCCGGCTTTCCTCAGGTGTCTCGTCACCAAGATGAATTGGAGTAGGCAAAATAGGAGGTTGAAGAAGAAGAAGAGGGGTCCTAAAGGGGGAGGTGCCCCCCAGGGTTCCAGTCCAGCGGTGTCTCCAGTGTGTGCCAGCGTAACCAGTGTTCCTCTGTGTTCCTGCTGTCATCCCATGCTTGGACTGTTTCCTACATATCCTGTACCATGGCTACCACCGCGGGCCTCATACCATCTCCCGCGGTGGTCCAGAGGGTCCACTGGTCCACAGACTCCTCCCTCCGGACTCTTCCCATAGAGACTTTTAGTTCTGTTGCCTTTGTGACCATTAAAGGATGAAGTGCGAATGTCCTTGTCTTCCCCTTAATCCCAACAACCCTTGTAGGTCCGATGATAGTTGCCCAAATCTACTGAAAACCTTTGCTAATGAGTTAAGCCATACACTGACCAACTTGGTCAACCACAGCCTTTGCCGGTAGGAACTTGCGAAAATCGGAAAATTGACCTGTGTGAGACCACTGCAAAAGATAGAAAAAACGAAAGGGCCCAAAGACTACTGGACCTGTACCTGCTGCCAGCCCTGACCTCGTGCTCCATCCCCAACTTCCCATCATTGCCGCCTGCCTTGACCGTCTGCCTTTTCCTGACCAAGAGACTGACTGCCTTGTGATCATGTACCTCGACCTTGGCTGCCACCATGGACAAGTCGCGCCTGTGGAACGACCTGGTGGTACCACGCTGCAGCAAGACCAACCTGCTTTGTAGTGGGCTCTGGTGAAGACCAGGTGCCACTTAGATTCTGGTCCCAGGTGTCTGCTTACATCATCGTCCGTGGGGGTCCAGGGGGCTCACTACTCCAATTCCTGCCCCCAGTAGATAGGTAGCCACAGCACATGCCTCCCAGTATATAGGTAGCCACAGCACATGCCTCCCAGTATATAGGTAGCACCAGCACATACCCCCAGTAGATAGGTAGCCACAGCACATGCCCCCCAGTAGATAGGTAGCCACAGCACGCCTCCCAGTAGATAGGTAGCCACAGCACATGCCCCCCAGTAGATAGGTAGCCACAGCACATGCCCCCCAGTAGATAGGTAGTCACAGCACATGCCTCCCAATAGATAGGTAGCCACAGCACATGCCTCCCAGTCGATAGGTAGCCACGGCACATGCCTCCCAGTAGATAGGTAGCCACGGCACATGCCTCCCAGTAGATAGGTAGCCACAGCACATGCCTCCCAGTAGATAGGTAGCCACAGCACATTCCCCCCAGTAGATAGGTAGCCACAGCACATGCCTCCCAGTAGATAGGTAGCCACAGCACATGCCCCCCAGTAGATAGGTAGCCACAGCACATGCCCCCCCAGTAGATAGGTAGCCACAGCACATGCCTCCCAGTCGATAGGTAGCCACGGCACATGCCTCCCAGTAGATAGGTAGCCACGGCACATGCCTCCCAGTAGATAGGTAGCCACAGCACATGCCTCCCAGTAGATAGGTAGCCACAGCACATTCCCCCCAGTAGATAGGTAGCACCAGCACATGCCTCCCAGTAGATAGGTAGCCACAGCACATGCCCCCCAGTAGATAGGTAGCCACAGCACATGCCCCCCCAGTAGATAGGTAGCCACAGCACATGCCTCCCAGTCGATAGGTAGCCACGGCACATGCCTCCCAGTAGATAGGTAGCCACGGCACATGCCTCCCAGTAGATAGGTAGCCACGGCACATGCCTCCCAGTAGATAGGTAGCCACAGCACATGCCTCCCAGTAGATAGGTAGCCACAGCACATTCCCCCCAGTAGATAGGTAGCCACAGCACATTCCCCCCAGTAGATAGGTAGCCACAGCACATACACCCAGTAGATAGGTAGCCACAGCACATTCCCCCCAGTAGATAGGTAGCCACAGCACATGCCTCCCAGTAGATAGGTAGCCACAGCACATGCCCCCCAGTAGATAGGTAGCCACAGCACATGCCCCCCAGTAGATAGGTAGCCACAGCACATGCCCCCCCAGTAGATAGGTAGCCACAGCACATGCCTCCCAGTAGATAGGTAGCCACAGCACATGCCTCCCAGTAGATAGGTAGCCACAGCACATGCCCCCCGGTAGATAGGTAGCCACAGCACATGCCCCCCAGTAGATAGGTAGCCACAGCCAGCTCCTCATCACTCCCACGCTCTTCTCTTTGAGAAGGACATAGGCAGTGGTAACATCGCTGCCTGTGTCCAGTGATCAGTCTAAGACACACGGCAGCCATCACTATTTATTAAAGATCTGTCTGAGAGCCGGATGCAGCCAACAAAAGAGCCCCATCCCGAGCCATAGGTTCCCTACCCCTGCCATAGACCCTTGAATCATCAGGGATAAACAGACCAACCTCAATCTACAGCCCACAATTGTCAACTGGATACTCGATTACCTTATTAACAGGCCTCAATTTGTTCAGCTGGGTAACACGAGGTCAAGCATATAAGGAGACCCAACAGGAGGCCGGAGTGCCCCTAGTAGTCACTTACAGCCACAACTGGAGATCCTACGTCACATTGCAAAGGAACTCCAACCGATTCTGCATAAAGACACAAGACTAAAAGAAATATTTCCAGTCCCCCCTCTCCTGTCCTTCCGGCAACCACCAAACCTCAAACAACTGGTTGTCCGGAGTCCTGAGACCTCCATCAGAAAATGGCCCCTCACCTGCCAGCAAAGTAGATGTAAGACGTGCAGCACACTCTCACAGGTGACCAGGTACCTCAATCACCGCAGGTACATCAGATCCAGGGGACCTTTTCCTGCAGGTCTTCTAATGTGGTACCTTATTATGTGCCAGGAGTGTCCAACCACAGGCCTTTATGTTGGGGAAACATCCAGAGACTCCATCAGCGCATGAACTCACACAGAGCTGATATTAAACATGAAAGGAAAGATCTCCCAGCGGCTGCACATTTCTCCAGAGAGAAAGATCTGCAGATTACTATTATAATGTGACATTACAAGACACAGAGGGAAAGGAAAGAATCAGACCATAAATTAATGAGGAGATTCAGCACCTTACAAAGTGTCTTACCATTCATGCAGCTTCATGACCCCCGACCTCTGACCTGGAGGCCACAAGCAGATAAGAGCCAGAGCTCTCTGGTCTCGCCTCACAGGTTTTTAATGTTTTTATTGCCACCCTGTTGTAAATAAGATGTCCCTGTTTTTAACAATCTGTTGTTTTAGAGGTTTTTTTTAATATCCTTTGATGATCACTGTTTAGTGTATAAAATGCTGTGAATTTTCTGTTTCATGCATAACATCATGTCTGACGAAGAGAACGAGTATCCTCCAAAGCTCCACCATCAAATATACTCAGTTATCCTCAGAAAGGTCTCGCCTGACTTCTTCACTCTTCTTCATCAAGCATCGTTGTCAGTAAGCATGGTGCACCCTCCAACAAGCATCCACCCCAACCCAATACCAACCTCCCGAATTATTTTTTTTTAAATCAGACTGGGGGCCCGAATCGTGTTTCCCGAATATTACTGTTTTTCCCTGAATTGCCCCGGGTTTTTGGCGCACGCGATCGGATTGTGGCGCATTGGCGGAATTGGTGAAAATCAGGGGGCGTGGTTCGGAAAAACCGCCGTATTTTTTTTAAAAAATGTGTCGCTTGACACGCACTTACCTGCACCCTGCATAGCTTGGTGAACTCCGGCGGACCTCGGCGGACTTCAGCGCAGCAGCAACACCTGGTGGACATCGGGCACACGACCTTAGTGAATCTGAGAACCCGCCGCTGGATCGGGTAAGTAAATCTGCCCCAGAGTGTTTATGAATTTCACCAAAAC
>NC_092414.1:214975290-214987790 GCF_040894005.1 Engystomops pustulosus
GGAGCTCAGCCGGGTCACCAGAGCTCAGCCGGGTCACCAGAGCTCAGCCGGGTCACCAGAGCTCACCAGAGCTCAGCCAGGTCACCAGAGCTCAGCCCGGTCACCAGAGCCCACCCCGGTCACCACAGCTCAGCCAGGTCACCAGTGCCCAGCCCAGTCACCAGAGCTCAGCCCGGTCACCAGAGCCCAGCCCGGTCACCACAGCTCACTAGAGCTCAGCCCGGTCACCAGAGCTCAGCTCGGTCACCAGAGCCCAGCCCAGTCACCAGAGCTCAGCCAGGTCACCACAGCTCACCAGAGCCCAGCCCGGTCACCAGAGCCCAGCCCGGTCACCAGAGCTCAGCCTATTCACCAGAGCTCAGCCCGGTCACCAGAGCCCAGCCCGGTCACCAGAGCTCAGCCCGGTCACCAGAGCCCAGCCCGGTCACCAGAGCTCAGCCCGGTCACCAGAGCTCAGCCGGGTCACCAGAGCCCAGCCCGGTCACCCGAGCCCAGCCAGGTCACCACAGCCCAGCCCGGTCACCACAGCCCAGCCCGGTCACCACAGCCCAGCCCAGTCACCAGAGCTCAGCCCTGTCACCAGAGCCCAGCCCAGTCACCACAGCTCACTAGAGCTCAGCCCGGTCACCAGAGCTAAGCCCGGTCACCAGAGCTGTGTTGTGAACCTTTCCTCCTATGAGCCTGACAAACATGAGATGTCAGTTCTCTCCAAAGGTCGGTCCTTCTCCCCTGCAAGATCTGTGGACAAAATTAAACTCTGCAATGACCTGGAGGAATTCTACAGAAAAATAAGACTCAATGAATATTTCCATGACAGAGACTCTCCTCACAACACAGATTTGGAGACATGACAGTTTAACATCAACCCAACAAAAAGATCTACATGGACCCCCAAATATGGAACCAACTCAACACTGGACACATACATGTCCGCTTCAGAAAAAAAGTGAAAACTGAAATCCTGGGGAAAAGAAAGAAACAAGTCAATAACCTAACCCTACAGGAACAAAAGGATATTACATCACTGAAAGTAAACCCAGATATCATCATAAAACCTGCAGACAAAGGGGGTGCAATAGTCATAATGAAAACGTCTGACTATATCAAGGTAGCAAACAGACAGCTTTCCAACCTCATTCATTTTAGTAAACTTGAGAGTGACCCAACAGAGGCCTACAAGAAGCAACTAATTGATATGACCAAGAAGTTCTCAACTGAGATGCAACACAAGGTCAACCTTCTCCTTAAACCCCTGGTCAGAAGTCCTCCTAGCTACATCCAGGACACTACCGACCTTTCAAACAAACTCAAGACTGTAGGCCACTTCCTAATGGTACGATTCTGGCCACCATGGATGTGGAATCTCTATACACTATCTCTATCCCCCATATAGCAGCATGTTGGGCACACATGGAGAAGCACAACCTACCTACAGAACTGGTCTCAGAAGAGGAGAGGATCCGTACCTACAGTGTACGGGAACATCAATGGGTTCAAGGTGTTCACCACAGTATGCCAATCTCTTATGGCTGAACTGGAAGGTGCTTACTTATCCACATGCACCACAAAACCCATGATCTACCTCCGTTATATTGATGATATTCTGATCATCTGGACTTCAGGTGAGGAGGCCCTGCTTCAATTCCATGAGGGCTACAACAACTTTCACCCCACATCTATCTGAAACTAAGCTATTCAGACAAGGAGATACACTTTCTGGATACCACCATACAGATTAAAGACAGACGCTAAACCACAACAATATTCCATAAACCAACAGATAGAACGGCCTACCTGAGAAATAACAGCTTCCACTCCAGACATACCAGACAGTCTACCATATACAGCCAGGCCATACGCTACAACCGTATCTATCATATACAGCCAGGCCATACGCTACAACCGTATCTATCATATACAGCCAGGCCATACGCTACAACCGTATCTATCATATACAGCCAGGCCATACACTACAACCGTATCTATCATATACAGCCAGGCCATACGCTACAACCGTATCTATCATATACAGCCAGGCCATACGCTACAACCGTATCTATCATATACAGCCAGGCCATACGCTACATCCGTATCTATCATATACAGCCAGGCCATACGCTACAACCGTATCTATCATATACAGCCAGGCCATACGCTACATCCGTATCTATCATATACAGCCAGGCCATACGCTACAACCGTATCTATCATATACAGCCAGGCCATACGCTACAACCGTATCTATCATATACAGCCAGGCCATACGCTACAACCGTATCTATCATATACAGCCAGGCCATACACTACAACCGTATCTATCATATACAGCCAGGCCATACACTACAACCGTATCTATCATATACAGCCAAGCCATACGCTACATCCGTATCTATCATATACAGCCAGGCCATACGCTACAACCGTATCTATCATATACAGCCAGGCCATACGCTACAACCGTATCTATCATATACAGCCAGGCCATACGCTACAACCGTATCTATCATATACAGCCAGGCCATACGCTACAACCGTATCTATCATATACAGCCAGGCCATACGCTACAACCGTATCTATCATATACAGCCAAGCCATACGCTACATCCGTATCTATCATATACAGCCAGGCCATACACTACATCCGTATCCATCATATACAGCCAGGCCATACGCTACAACCGTATCTATCATATACAGCCAGGCCATACACTACATCCGTATCCATCATATACAGCCAGGCCATACGCTACAACCGTATCTATCATATACAGCCAGGCCATACGCTACAACCGTATCTATCATATACAGCCAGGCCATACACTACATCCGTATCCATCATATACAGCCAGGCCATACGCTACAACCGTATCTATCATATACAGCCAGGCCATACACTACATCCGTATCCATCATATACAGCCAGGCCATACGCTACAACCGTATCTATCATATACAGCCAGGCCATACACTACATCCGTATCCATCATATACAGCCAGGCCATACGCTACAACCGTATCTATCATATACAGCCAGGCCATACACTACATCCGTATCCATCATATACAGCCAGGCCGTACACTACATCCGTATCCATCATATACAGCCAGGCCATACGCTACAACCGTATCTATCATATACAGCCAGGCCATACGCTACAACCGTATCTATCATATACAGCCAGGCCATACGATACAACCGTATCTATCATATACAGCCAGGCCATACGCTACAACCGTATCTATCATATACAGCCAGGCCATACGCTACAACCGTATCTATCATATACAGCCAGGCCATACGCTACAACCGTATCTATCATATACAGCCAGGCCATACGCTACAACCGTATCTATCATATACAGCCAGGCCATACGCTACAACCGTATCTATCATATACAGCCAGGCCATACACTACATCCGTATCCATCATATACAGCCAGGCCATACACTACATCCGTATCCATCATATACAGCCAGGCCATACGCTACAACCGTATCCATCATATACAGCCAGGCCATACGCTACAACCGTATCTATCATATACAGCCAGGCCATACGATACAACCGTATCTATCATATACAGCCAGGCCATACGCTACAACCGTATCTATCATATACAGCCAGGCCATACGCTACAACCGTATCTATCATATACAGCCAGGCCATACACTACATCCGTATCCATCATATACAGCCAGGCCATACACTACATCCGTATCCATCATATACAGCCAGGCCATACGCTACAACCGTATCTATCATATACAGCCAGGCCATACGATACAACCGTATCTATCATATACAGCCAGGCCATACGCTACAACCGTATCTATCATATACAGCCAGGCCATACGCTACAACCGTATCTATCATATACAGCCAGGCCATACGCTACAACCGTATCTATCATATACAGCCAGGCCATACGCTACAACCGTATCTATCATATACAGCCAGGCCATACGCTACAACCGTATCAGCTCAGACAGGAAGGACCTGGAAAAACATCTCCTGGAGCTCAGGTCTGGATTTCTCCAGTTGGGCTACAGACCAAAAGTGACTGATAACCAAATAGGTAAAGCAGCAGCCATCAACAGAGATGATTTACTCAAATTTAAGGAGACCCAACAGGAGGCCAGAGTCCCCCTAGTAGTTACTTACAGCCCACAACTGGAGATCCTACGTCACATTGCCAGTCCCTCCTCTCCTGTCCTTCCGGCAACCACCAAACCTGAAACAACTGGTTGTCCGGAGCCCTGAGACCTCCATCTGAAAATGGTACCTACCTGCCTGCAAAGCAGGTGTACAACGTGCCAGCACATTTACACGGGTGACCAGGTACCTCAATCACCGCAGGTACATCAGATCCAAGGGACCTTTCCCTGCAGGTCCTCTAATGTGTTACCTTATTATGTGTCAGCAGTGTCCAACCACAGGCCTTTATATTGGGGAAACATCCAGAGACTCCATCAACGTATGAACTCGCACAGATCTGATATTAGATATGAAAGGAAAGATCTCCCAGCGGCTGCACATTTCTCCAGAGAGAAAGATTTGCAGATTACTATTATAATGTGACATTACAAGACACAGAGGGAAAGGAAAGAATCAGACCATAAATTAATGAGGAGATTCAGCACCTTACAAAGTGTCTTACCATCCATGCAGCTTCATGACCCCCGACCTCTGACCTGGAGGCCACAAGCAGATAAGAGCCAGGGCTCTCTGGTCTCGCCTCACAGGTTTTTAATGTTTTTATTGCTGTCCCGTGGTAAATAAGATGGCCCTGATTTTATCAATCTGTTGCATTAAAGTTTTTTTTTTTAATATCCTTTGATGATCACTGCCGGGTGTGTATAAAATGCTGTGAATTTTCTGTTTCATACATAACATTGTGTCTGATGAAGAGAACGAGTATTCTCCAAAGCGCCACCATCCAATATACTCAGTTACCCTCAGAAAGTTATCGCCTGACTTCTTCACTCTTCTTCTTAACAACAAGACAGACAGATGGCGCGTGATTATTTTGGGAGCTTCAAATTGGCTGAACAAAAGAATCTGCCTATGGCTTATAGTATATTGACCTCAATTACAGGCTAGTAGGGAGTCCTTAGGGGCACCGCAGACCTTACATGGGTCCCTTTAGGACCCAATGGCTGCAGCAGTTACCAGAACCTGGTGATTGGGTTAAAACCTTTTATAACTAGAATACACCGGCACTTACATAGTTGTTAGCCGTGCTTCATTGGTGGGTCCCAGGAAGGTATGGAGGGGCCACAGCTGGCAGGGGGTGGGGTCATGTGTGGGGGAGGGGCCACAGCTGGCAGGTGGGTGGGGTCATGTGTGTGTGTGGGGGGGTCCAAAATGAACTTTGGACAAAAGAGTGCTCAATGACTACTTATCTACATCCCCACAATAAATCACACCTCATAAATCAACATAAATCTCACACACCAAAAAGGTTGTGAAGTAAAAGGTTTCTTCACAAAATCTCCCAATGTTACTGACTGTGGTTAATTTAATTCAACAGATTCATATAAAAATAAATGATGTGATGGTCTGAGATCCTCTTCACACTAGCAAAACACAAGGCACTGCTGAGATTCGAACTCAGGATCTCCTGTTTACTAGACAGGCGCTTTAACCAACTAAGCCACAGCGCCGACATGATACATTGTGTCACCAACGTCTTCTCGCTCTACGCCAAATCCTCAACAATGCCAATTTTTAGCCTATCTGCCCCAACACCTGAATCCTCTAGGACAGTCTATGGTTATATTTCTTCATCTCTGGTCATTTTATGGTCATTTAGTAATCATGAGATGAGTAGCCTGGCCGGGTAACATGGACACACGTCAAGGAAACCTGAACTCTAGTTGCCACGTTCCAGCAGGTGAAGTATTCTCTGGTTCTCACAGGAGGCTTAGAGAGAAAATCCCAAGTGTTACTCATATTCTTAAATGTTTGTTACTATTTTGTGACAAAAACCTTTGGAGTTTAATGTAAAGTGTCAAAACCTGTGGCAGCGGTGGGATTCGAACCCACGCCCCCGAAGAGACTGGAGCCTTAATCCAGCGCCTTAGACCGCTCGGCCACGCTACCTCATGGAGGACAGTCTTCTGTAGAGTATCAATGTCTACCCGGTACGGGCCGGTAGACGGGCAGTGACTTATACTTATACTTATTCACTCTACTTTGCTATCAGTAAAAGCCGTAGGTATTCTGAGTTAAATGTCCAGCAGTGTCAGGACAAGCCCCCCACCCCCCATAGCACCCACCTAGTACAATCTGGGGAATATAAAGCCATATTTCACAGTCCTGCTGCTACTAACAACATACACAAGTTAACGTTTACACATCTCTCTAATGTTAATACCAAACAATAGCTGCAAAGAGCACAGCAGTGGGAGGACATTCTCCCAGTGCTCCAGCTACAATCCTGGAATATAAAGCCATATTTCACAGTCCTGCTGCTACTAACAACATACTCAAATCTCTGATTAAACATCATTCCAGGGACAATACCTAACACTAGCTGCAGAGAGCACAGAAGTGTCAGGACACCCCCCAGTGCACTTGGTAAAGCCTGAATCTATGGAATTTAAATCCATATATCACAGTCCTGCTGCTACTAACAACATTCACAAAGGTCTCGATTATCCCCGCCCACCTCTTTCAAGTAGTAAATATAATGACATTTTTGCTGTTTGGATTTGTATATGAGACAAGTTAGGATCGGGGAACGGAACATGAAGGTCTACAGGGTAACGTATGTGCGGCCACAGGATACAGACACCCCCCACACGTCCATGTGACTGCAGACTATCTTATAGTGTTTCGGCAAAATAGATTCATGTACATGAAGGTTACTGCTCGATTTAGGAGGAAGATTATTTTTTTTAAAATTGGAATTAAAAGTAAATTTTTTAAAAAATTTTCAAGGTCCCACCGAGATTTGAACTCGGATCGCTGGATTCAGAGTCCAGAGTGCTAACCATTACACCATGGAACCTCATGGGGGGCAGGAGACAGAGCAGCCTCCAAGGGACGGAGGGGGGAAGGGGAAGAGCTAATAATTTCGGTTTGTGTGCAGACACATTATAATAATTATAATAATTCTGTATGTATATAGCGCACACAGATTCCGCAGCGCTGCACAAAGCATGAGAAATCGGTCCCTGTCCCCAATGGGGCTCACAATCTAATCCACCTACCAGAATGTTTTATGGAGTGTGGGAGGAAACCGGAGGACCCGGAGGAAACCCAGGCAAACACGGAGAGAACGTACAAACTCTTTGCAGTAATTACTAAGTCTTCACACAGTTTGATATCCTGAAACGAAGGAGTTTAAATCAGAGGAGCTACTAACCCGGCACAGTCCCTGCGCTAGCCAGCGAGTCACACAGAAATCCCAAAATGTTACTGCTCCACTCTGTGCACAGTCCCAAAGGACAATCTCACCCAATCCCCGGGAGGTTACAGATTGAAGCGTTCCTCAGTAATTCCTCCTGTTTCTCTGTACTTCTTCCCGTCCTCGGCTCCACCATAGACCTTGTTCCGTGCCCCGAAGTCCAGAGACAATCCTGCACTGGGAGTGTGTACAGCGCCGATTACCGGGAGAACAAGGAAAAGGTTTTATTTTAATGTATTCACAAAACAAGGTTAAAAATCGGAAATTTTTCAAAAGCGTCAAACCCCCTCCCCCGACCCCGGTGTCACCCTGTCAGCTTCTTCCAGGGTCCGGTATGTAAATCCAGAGCGAAACATTCGTAACCGAAAATGTCTTTCTTTTTCGCACAACAATGAAAAGTCCCTTACAATAAAAGCAGCCTGAGATCAGTATTATCCACATTCCTCACACCGAGAGATAAGAATTCCAGAGTTATTTCCCACATCCATAAATAGATTCTATGTCCCATGTTATTTCCATATCCTGATTATTTCCTTATTGATCGGACGCCACTAATCCTATGCACAAAAGGCTTTAGTTCTACGAAGTTCATCCGTCCAATCACAGAGTTCGGCTCAACTTAATATGAGGGATTTTTGGATCTACAGTCATGGCCAAAAGTTCTGAGAATGAGACAAATGTTACTTGTTACAAAGTCTCCGGCATCAGGTTTTATAATGGTGATTTGCATAAACTCCAGAATGTTATAAAGAGGGATCAGCTTATCAGCAATTCATTGCAAAGTCAATATTTGCCTAGAAAATGAACTTTTTCATTTTTTTCCAATTATTTGGAACATCTGGAAAACAGCTTGTTGGGAGAAGACAAGGTGAGCGATGCCCCCAGTCCTGTCTCCTGCACCTGTAAAGCCTCCTGCAGCCATTCATGTGGGTGGGGGGGGGGGCGGCTTCTCAGCCAAGGGAATCGGCCTAAAAACACCTCCATGAATAAAGAATGGAGCAGAATGTCCTCCAGGAGCCGCTTCTCCCAACCCTCCAGGAGCAGATGGTGATGAGCAATGTCTCCTCCAGCATGATGGAGCACCGGCCATAAAGGGGAGAACTAAATGGCTCCGGGAACAGAACACAGATTCTGGGTCCATGGCCCGGGAACAGAACACAGAGATTCTGGGTCCATGGCCCGGGAACAGAACACAGAGATTCTGGGTCCATGTCCTGGAAACTCCCCGGATCTTATCCCATTGAGAACTTGTGGTCAATCATCAGGAGACGGAGGACAAACAAACCCAACACATTGTGACAGAATGCAGCAGTGACTGTGCAGGAATGGACGGCGATCAGTCAGGATCTGGTGCAGGAGGTGAGTGAGAGCTGCCATGGAGAATTGCAGAGGTCCTGAAGAAGAAGGAGAGGTCCTGCAGATACTGACTCGCTGCAGTAACTCCTCCCACCTGACAATAAAAGCTTCTGTTCCCCATAATATGATTGCACTTGTATCTCTGTATGTGATAAACATCTGACAAACCAGAGGGACACATCATGTGACAAGAGGAGATTTGTGTCATTCTCACAACTTATGGCCATGATTGTACCATCTGGGATAACTGTATCCCCATGGTCTGAATATGGACTTTAAATTGAAAAACTTCCTCACCTGACCCCTTACAGCAGTGATGGTGAACCTTCTGGAGACCGAGTGCCCAAACTACAACCAAAATCCACTTATATGTCGCAAAGTGCCAACATGACAATTTAAGCGGTAACTTATTGATCGCTGCTGTTTCACAGGTTTTAATCGTATTGGTCTCCTGAGTTCACCAATACAATAGAAAGATGATGGAGAAATTTGGATTGTAGCTTCCCTCCAGGGTCCCCTGAAAGGAAGGATCAGGGGACTCAGAGCAGGAGCTCCAATGACGATCCATCTCTTTCCACACCGTCTTGCTCCTCCTGTAGTCCTGGCAGCCAAGGATGTTGCTTTAAAATAGCGCTGAGCTCGGCACAGAAGAAAGCCTTAAGTCTTAGCTTGCAAACTCAGTGTTGGGGTGAAGGTCTGGGTGCCAACAGAAAGGGCTCTGTGTGCCACCTCTGGCACCCGTGCCATAGGTTCGCCACCACTACCTTAGAGGAACACAGAGCTAATGGGAGTAGGAATGCGATTTCCCGTAGAATGGATACATTAGTACAATCTATTCCATCTTACCGAACATGTGACTTTTTAGTTTTTAGTTCCGTGTGTGACACTTAACCTTACATTATAGGGATTTTGAGATACATATAATATTCAATGTCGCACCCCTCTGACGCCATTTGCCACAGAATAACAAAATCCGTTACCATGCGGCTCCATACTAAGACTGGTTTGGCTGCAATACTGAGTAGACTCCGAGTACTGAGTACTTCAGGGGCGTAACTACAGCGGTAGCAGCCATAGCAGCTGCTATGGGGCCCACTGTGTCAGGGGGCCCCATCATCCAACCTGACAAACTAAAGAATGGAGGATGTGCCCCATTATACACATATTGAGCTGCACATTGTACAACATTGTATGTAACATATACCCTCACCGGCCACTTTATTAGGTACACCATGCTAGTAACGGGTTGGACCCCCTTTTGCCTTCAGAACTGCCTCAATTCTTCGTGGCATAGATACAACAAGGTGCTGGAAGCTCCTCAGAGATTTTGGTCCATATTGACATGATGGCATCACACAGTTGCCGCAGATTTGTCGGCTGCACATCCATGATGCGAATCTCCCGTTCCTCCACATCCCAAAGATGCTCTATTGGATTGAGATCTGGTGACTGTGGAGGCCATTTGTGTCCAGTGACCTCATTGTCATGTTCAAGAAACCAGTCTGAGATGATTCCAGCTTTATGACATGGCGCATTATCCTGCTGAAAGTAGCCATCAGATGGGTACATTGTGGTCATAAAGGGATGGACATGGGCAGCAACAATACTCAGGTAGGCTGTGGTGTTGTACCAAGGGGCCCAAAGACACCATGACACCAGCACCACCAGCCTGACCCGCTGATACAAGGCAGGATGGATCCATGACACCACCACCACCAGCCTGAGCCGCTGATACAAGGCAGGATGGATCCATGACACCACCACCACCAGCCTGACCCGCTGATACAAGGCAGGATGGATCCATGACACCACCACCACCAGCCTGAGCCGCTGATACAAGGCAGGATGGATCCATGACACCAGCACCACCAGCCTGAGCCGCTGATACAAGGCAGGATGGATCCATGACACCAGCACCACCAGCCTGAGCCGCTGATACAAGGCAGGATGGATCCATGACACCACCACCACCAGCCTGAGCCGCTGATACAAGGCAGGATGGATCCATGACACCACCACCACCAGGCTGACCCGCTGATACAAGGCAGGATGGATCCATGACACCACCACCACCAGCCTGAGCCGCTGATACAAGGCAGGATGGATCCGCGCTTTCATGTTGTTGGCGCCAAATTCTGACCCTACCATCCGAATGTCGCAGCAGAAATCGAGACTCATCAGACCAGGCAACGTTTTTCCAATCTTCTACTGTCCAATTTCGATGAGCTTGTGCAAATTGTAGCCTCAGTTTCCTGTTCTTAGCTGAAAGGAGTGGCACCCGGTGTGGTCTTCTGCTGCTGTAGCCCATCTGCCTCAAAGTTCGACGTACTGTGCGTTCAGAGATGCTCTTCTGCCTACCTTGGTTGTAACCGGTGGCGATTTGAGTCACTGTTGCCTTTCTATCAGCTTGAACCAGTCTGCCCATTCTCCTCTGACCTCTGGCATCAACAAGGCATTTCCGCCCACAGAACTGCCGCTCACTGGATGTTTTTTCTTTTTCGGACCATTCTCTGTAAACCCTAGAGATGGTTGTGCGTGAAAATCCCAGCAGATCAGCAGTTTCTGAAATACTCAGACCAGCCCTTCTGGCACCAACAACCATGCCACGTTCAAAGGCCACAAATCATCTTTCTTCCCCATACTGATGCTCGGGAGAACTGCAGGAGATTGTCCTGACCATGTCTACATGCCTAAATGCACTGCCGCCATGTGATTGGCTGATTAGAAATTAAGTGTTAACGAGCAGTTGGACAGGTGCACCTAATAAAGTGGCCGGTGAGTGTATGTGATGTATATATGCCGTATCTGTGAGTTGTATATACTCTATGTGTACACAATGTATATACTGCATTATGCGCTATATGTGTACTGTGTTTACCGTGCAACTGTGACTCCCATCTGTGAGCATATCAATATGTATATTTTTTAAGGGAGAAGGTGGCCCCATTCAGTAGTCTGCTATGGGGCCCTGCCTCTCCTAGTTACACCCCTGGGGTACTTACAGCGGGATCGGAGGCGGAGGGGACCACTTGTGAGATATTTGATGCCATTGGCTTGGGAAGTGGGGCCGGACGAGGGTGTGTGCTGACCTCAGCCCCTGAATGGTCCTTTGACCCGAATTCTGTGATTGAACGAATGAACTTCGTAGAACAGAAGCCTTTTGTGCATAGGATTAGTGGCGTCCGATCAATAAGGAAATAATCAGGATATGGAAAAACTGTTTTATTTAGGAGAACTTTTCTATGGGAAATCACATGGGACATAGAATCTATTTATGGATGTGGGAAATAACTCTGGAATTCTTATCTCTCGGTGTGAGGAATGTGGATAATACTGATATCAGTCTGGTTTTATTGTTGTGTGAAAAAGAAAGACATTTTCTGTTACGAATGTTTCCGCTCTGGATTTACATACCGGACCCTGGAAGAAGCTGACAGGGTGACACCGGGGTCGGGGGCTTTGGCGCTTTTGAAAAAATTTCCGATTTTTAACCTTGTTTTGTGACTACATAAAAATAAAAAACTTTTCCTTGTTCCCCCAGTAATCGGCGCTGTACACACTCCCAGTGCAGGATTGTCTCTGGACTTCGGGGAACGGAACAAGGTCTATGGTGGAGCCGAGGACGGGAAGAAGTACAGAGAAACAGGAGGAATTACTGAGGAACGCTTCAATCTGTAACCTCCCGGGGATTGGGTGAGATTGTCCTTTGGGACTGTGCACAGAGTGGAGC